>NC_092346.1:20911572-21166359 GCF_963676685.1 Mytilus edulis
GGCTTATTAATAGGTCGTCAACTCATTTGCATATCTTTATAAATTCATGACTTTTAGTTCACTCACATGTGACCTCAAAGCCGGTTTCGTTAGATCTCCCACGCGACATATCAGAAACAGGAGCGATGAGAGATCGGTTTTTAATTAGATTGATGTCGCCCCTGCATGTTTTTTGTGATCCATGTTTCTAATTAACTTTAATTTTCAGTGTTGATGGTCTATTGTTTGTAGTTATGTGTCTTAAATTACATTGAATCTATATATTTTGCTTTGAGACCAGAATATTGTCAAAAATAATAGTTCAAAATAAAATGTGTTTCAGATTAAGAAAGAGTCCGGGAAACGCTCAGAATGCACGATTTTGCGTCATTCCTTTCAGAGCTTCTGGGGGCCCCCTGACCCCTCGCTGAAATATTTTTGGTGAATATATTTTGCCTCACTTTTAAAAGAGGCTAGTTACGGCCCTGCCATGACTGCCTTATGTTAATGATCAGCATTATATGCAGTGCTCACACCATTATATTTTAAAAGTGCTCACAACATTATATTAAGTGCTCACAACATTATGTTATATATATAGCACGGCTCTTACGAATTAAGATTTTTAATGCATCGAAAACGCGTAGCGTTTGAGTGCATTAAAAATTTTAATGAGTAAGGCGTGGCTATATATGATTTGTAATATGACCAATGAATATGCTATATTATACAGACATTAAATATGTTTATTTTTAAGGCGTGGCCAGAATGACGTTATTCCCGCTAAAATTCTGCACGAGCTCTTGTATGCTAGAAGCTTAAAATGTCGGAGGCAATGGTTGATTTTTTAGGCGACGACGAAGAAAACCTTGTCCTCTCTCAAATTTCCGAACAAGATGCTACTGGAAGATTTATAAGATTTATTGGTCGAAACAACAAGGCGTTCAAAGGTGGTTTAGGCGATTTACGGCTGGATAATAAAAATATCAAACACTATGCAAGAGTATACGTATATAAATTATTTTAAAAAACATGTTTTTAAAACGGCAATTAGCATATTACGTTTTATGTATTTTTGAAACAAAAAGAATGACAAAGCCGTGACAAATTTGTTTCAGGCTAAATCGTATAAACTTGTAGAAATCTGAAGACTCCGATATTAAAAGCACGTGGTTGTCTTTTATTTTCACTTTGTCCGTCCGTCCGTCCGTTTGTTTGTTTGTTTGTCTGTCCGTCCCTCAAAAGCTAGTTATTGTGGGCGCTTCATCTCAAGAACCTCTCGAGCAAGACAGTACGGGGTTGCTGACTGGCCTATATCAATTTCTGAATCTTCAGCTGTTTCCCATAAAATATTTAAAATTTTGCCGGTGGGAGACCATTTCTAACTAATCAGATGAGTTTTTTTAGTTTTTATATTAATTTTCAACTTGTTAATAAATACCACTTGTTATTTCTTTCTGTTTCTATACATGCAACATAAGTTTAGCGGAGGAAAATACATTTTAAAGTTCATAATTCTTCTTTTGCAGGTCCAAGATGCATAGTTGACTTCTATGAAACATACTTGAAGGCAATTGGATCTGGCGTATTTTATCGCAAACCACTTATTTCTGATGTCCAAGATAAGCATCGCTACGGAAAGTCCGCGTTAGGAGTGAACAAGTTGAATGGTTTAATGTGTGAAAAGGGGGGGCTTGGTTGGCAACTTTACCAACCACTCGGGGAAAAAGAACTGCGCTATATCAAGCAGGAATAGGTGAGCAACATATTATGGAAAGGACTGGGCACCGCTCTACGAAAGGCGTTCGAACATACAAGACCGCTAACAGTAACATTCAAAAGCGAGTATCGGATGTCTTGAACCCCCCCCCCCCCCCCCCCCCCCCCCCCCCCCCGTCCGATCGTGATATGAATGACAGTTTACAGGAGTCCGTTCAAACCAAAACTGCTGTGGCCGAACCATTTGAAAGGAATTTGAACAAGAAACACTGTCTGGGTGATATCACAAATACATGCCGTTTGAATGATTCTGGTGCCGTTACATTCTCAAATGTAACTTTAATTTTCATCGAATTAATATGTTGCCGAGTTATTAACGGACTAACTTTGAATTTGTTTCATTTAATGTAAAGCATAACGGTGGGCTTTTTTATATTTTCACTTGAATGTATAAATTACAGTACTAGTAATTAAATTTCATTTTATTCAGTTTTTGCTATTTTCAGAGATATTCCCTGTGAGGTTCTACACAAGAGTTTAATTTTAGTTCGAATCTTAGAAAGAAAAAAACACACTATTCTCTTCTTCTAAGTAAAAGACGTTTGTTTATGTAAAAAGAGGTGGAGCCTTACTGTGCACTTTCAGTGAAGTTAATGAACTGGTTTTTGGCTCCTCCCACCAATGGTTTTCTAATGGGAGATTGTTGAATAATCCTACGACAGTGCAATAACGTTCAAATCGGGAAGTTAATGCACTCCTTTCCATAACATCAGAATTTAAAGCACACAAAAGATCAAAGAAATTAGTAAAAATCATATTACAAATGCAGTGATCACACCATTATATTAAGTGCTCACAACATTATATTAAGGGCTCACAACATTATATTAAGTGCTCACAACATTATACGTTTTTTGTTGTAAGATGAGATCATTCGGTAAACATCGTTTTTTAGCGGAAATTACCGAATCCATAATTTGTAAATTACGGTAATGCCCGGCAAACAAATTTAAACAGTTATTAATGTTTGGTGCAAAATAACTAGTTTGTGAATTTAAATTCTTTTAAGAATATAATTCTGACTACGCCGCATTTTTGCGCCTGTCCCAAGTCAGGAGCCTCTGGTCTTTGTTTTTCTTATATTATTTTAATTTTAGTTTCGTGTGTACAATTTGGAAATTAGTATGGCGTTCATTATCACTGAACTAATATATATTTGTTTATGGGCCAGCTGAAGGACGCCTCCGGGTTCGGGAATTTCTCGTTACATTGAAGAACTGTTGGTGACCTTCTGCCGTTGTTTTTTCTATGGAGTCGGGTTGTTGTCTCTTTGAAACATTCCCCATTTCCATTCTCGATTTTATGCTATACATAAAAGTCAAATAAGTTTCGACAATTTTCCATTTTTTCCCCGTGAGTGATCCCTATCCATGAGAAAGAAGCCCCACAGAAACAATCAAGATCCGCCGTCAAAAGTAACTTTCCAGATAACGAAAATAATATTCAGATATGAAATTTTCAACCTTTTAGATTGATCCTAACATGGGATATGGAAAAAAAATTGGTAGCAAAAATAACAGAAATCCTCAGACTATAGACAAGCTTGTATGTGAGAAGAATTAGAACGCCAATCACAACAACGAGAAGAATTCACAGTAAAACAATACTAGAAGTTCTCCATTAATATAATTATATTACAATTATATATTGACATAATAATAAGTATCTTTTTTTTGTGCTTCCGTTACAAAATAAATTGTATGGACTTTAAATAAAATCAAAGAAGTGCTCAGCAACAAATATCATTCCTCTTTTTTGTGTTGTTGCTATCATCTGGACATAAACACAAATTTGAATCTTTTTTCGAGGTCCATTGTTATCAAAGAAGTGCGATCTAAAAGATATTATTCTTCTATGACTTGTAGTTGATTATATTTTGTATCTTAATGTACCTTAACCAGAATTAATTTAGGTCGAGTAGTTATCAAAGGTACCAGGATTATAATTTAGTACGCCAAATGCTTGTTTCGTCTACATAAGACTCATCAGTGACGCTCATATCAAAATATTTATACATCCAAACAAGTACAAAGTTGAAGAGCATTGAAAATGACTCCTTTTTCATGGACAATCGTTACTATCCAATAATAGTAAATCATTCTATTTTACTCAGTTTGTTTCAATCTTTATCTAAATGCAAAACTTAGATGCATGTTTTTTTTATTAGTTGTTAGTGGCTTTGAACTAACTGTCAGTAATTGCGAGATCAGTACTTATAGTGTCTTTTTGTTGTTGGGATATAGAAGTACCCGCCCACGTCTACTCTATTTTCTGGTAGATGGATTTATATTTGTACCCATCTGATGAGTTCAGCCTTTTACAACTGATTTTCATAGTTCGTTCTTATCTTGTTCTGTTACGCCACTGTCCCAGGTTAGAGGGAGGGTTGGTATCCCGCTAACATGTTAAAACCCGCCGCACATTCTGTATATGTGGCTGTCCCAAGTCAGGAGGTGCCTTTATTTCAGTGGTTGTCGTTTGTTAATGTGTTATAAACATGTTAGTTTTTCGATCGTTTGTTTGTACATAAATTAGGAATGTTTTACGTTTATCATTTCGGGGCCTTCTATAGCTGCATGACTATGCAGTATGGGCTTTGCTCATTGTTGAAGGCCGTACTGTGGCCGTTTAGTTGTTAATTTCTGTGATGTCATTTTGTCTCTTGTGGAAAGTTGTTTCATTATCAAGCATACCACTTTTTTTTATATATATTAACCGTGCAAAATGACGAACAAACGTAGTAAACGTTTTTCATCCCCACAAACTCAGTTTTCATAAGAGATGATAACTTTAAATGAAAATAATGTTAAACTGGGTCTTGAAAGGGTAAAATTTATGGATTTTTTTGAAAAAAAGTGTGTTTCCAGTTTTTGGAGAAAAAAATAATTTGTTTTTGATTCTGAGAAAAAAAAATTGGTTTATTCACCCCTAGCTGCCAATAGAATCATATTCAAAACAGTGTGGTCCTGGCCATTGATTGACGACCTAAATTATCCCATTGACTGGGACAGATTAGGTGAACGTTTGTCGGTAACAATCACTGCTCACTATGTACTTGTTAAAGACACTGAATCTGTGGGGGTCACCAAAGGTTCTCAACACCTAAATAAAGCAATTCGAAAAACGAATCCGGAATAATACGATGTGTTGATTTATATCAATAATATAAATCAAAACATAAAGGTTATTCCTGAATATTTTTTCGAATTATATTATTACTAAAGGCGTTAAGAACCTTTGGTGATCCCACAGTTTAAATTCTATAATAAGTAAGAAGTGAGCAATGGTCGTTACAGACAAACGTTCACCTAATCTGTCCCAGTCAATGGGATAATTTAGGTCGTCAATCAATGGCCAGGACCACACTGTTCTGAATATGTGTAATGCTAAATTTCCCTTCGATATTTCATTAAATAAACTTTTTATTATTTCACTTACATTTTGCCATTCGTGATCATTCGTATTTCTTACGACGAACAGAACTACTTTAATCATTCACTTCTTAGTTTCATCTTTTCCTTACTTATTTCAATCAGTTTTAAATATTGTATACTGCCTTATGATCACATGACCTTAATAACTGTTTGAATTTGTTTGCTGGGCATTACCGTAATTTACAAATTATGGATTCGGTAATTTCCGCTAAAAAACGATGTTTACCGAATGATCTCATCATACATCAATCTCATCCAACAATCTCATCATACAACAAAAAACGTATAATGTTGTGAGCACTTCATATAATGGTGTGAGCACTTAATATAATGTTGTGAGCCCTTAATATAATGTTGTGAGCACTTAATATAATGGTGTGAGCACTGCATATAATGTTGGGAGCACTTAATATAATGTTGTGAGCACTTAATATAATGTTGTGAGCACTTAATATAATGGTGTGAGCACTGCATATAATGGTGTGAGCCCTTAATATAATGTTGTGAGCACTTAATATAATGTTGTGAGCACTTAATATAATGGTGTGAGCACTGCATATAATGCTGATCATTAACATAAGGCAGTCATGGCGTTCCACATTGAAACGAAAGAAATCTTTGTTTGTAATGAGTTATGTACATGTGCAGCTTCGGACCCAAGTACATGGTTGTAACTTTCATTGTACAATGCATTTGGTTCTGCTTTGAAAAGAATCACAGAGCTGAGTCCATGTACCATATTATATACAAGGTTAACTGGTTGTTAGGACCTAGTCCTTAATTGAGATCCTTGTCAGATATTCCTGGCCATATGTTTTCCTTTTTGTCATATTAAGAATTGTTTTAATTTAATATGTTCGAACGGGAAACAAGGAACATTATTCTCATACAAAAAATTAAGATAATTCTAAATACACATTCATAAAAAATGGAATTTATTACAAAGGATAATCATAAGATGTACTTAAATTGTCCTGGACCTCACTTCTGTGATGGGTAAATGTTAATGGAATCCTTCTCTGAATACGGGACAAACATATTAGTAGTGGTAGACCCCAATGTCCAATGATCTTGAATTTTTGACTGTTAAAAAAAATGCTAACATTCCAATTTTCAATAACAGTTAACAGCAAATACATTATCACAATAACAGATAACAAAAAAACTAATAGCCCAATAACAGCTAACAAAGAATAAGACAATAACAGCTAACAGCAAATTTATTTTCAAAATAACAGATAACAAAGAATTAAATTGCCCCATAACAGCATAACGTTACAGTTAAACCCTTGCTCCCCCTCTGTTAAGTTTTCATGGTTAAGTTAGTTTCTAAGAATTTATAAGCAATAGGTCTACTATTTTTTTGAATGGAATGATTGTAGGTGCACAGATTTATCTGTTTGGTTTATCTGACCTTGACCTCATTTTCTTGGATCTTATTAAGTTTATTTGATACTTGTAGTATAAAAGCTTTATATTTAGGACTATCAATATAAAAATCAATGATCAGTAAACCAGGTGAGACATTTCAGTGTGTGCACTCTATTGTTTCAAAGTATGCATACACTAGCTGCAGAGATGAAACTAAAATATCAGCATTTTAAGGTATTTATTTATGAATCATTTCTGGATTAAAACACATGAATACTTGAGAATTAACTCAGGGAACATATCAATGAGACAGCAACCAGCTATGTAAAACTTGTTTGTTTCAATGTTCCTAATTGTCAACTTCCCATTTGTCATTATGTTATTAATTACATATATATTAAACAAATATCAAGTCAATATATTAAAGCATAAAGAAACAAGAGGCTCTAAAGAGCCTGTGTCGCTCACCTTGGTCTATGTGAATATTAAACAAAGGAAGCTGATGGATTCATTACAAATTTGTGTTTTGGTGATGGTGATGTGTTTGTACATCTTACTCTACTGAACATTCTTGCTGCTTACAATTATCACTATCAATAATGAACTTGGCCCAGTAGTTTCAGTGGAAAATGTTAGTAAAAATTTACAAATTTTATGAAAATTGTTAAAAATTGACTATAAAGGACAATAACTCCTTAGGGGGTCAATTGACCATTTTGGTCATGTTGACTTAATATTAGGTCTTACTTTGCTGTACATTATTGCTGTTTCCAGTTTATCTCTATCTATAAACATTTTCAAGATTAACAAAAAACGGCAAAATTTCCTCAAAATTACTAATTCAGGGGCAGCAACCCAACAACGGGTTGTCCAATTCATCTGAAAATTTTAGGGCAGATAGATCTTAACCAGATAAATAATTTTACTCCGGTCAGATTTGCTCTAAATGCTTTGGTTTTTGAGTTATAAGCCAAAAACTGCATTTTACCCCTATGTTATATTTTTAGCCATGGCGGCCATCTTGGTTGGTTTGCCGGTTCACCGGACACATTTTTTAAACTAGATACCCAAATACTGATTGTGGCCAAGTTTGGTTTAATTTGGCCAGAGACATATAATACATGTATTAGAGACATATAATACATGTATTATATGTCTCTGATTTGGCCCACTATTTTCAGAGATTTTTGTAAAAGTTAACAGACGACGCGAGACGACGACCGACGCAAAGTGATGAGAAAGGGCCAGGTGAGCTAAAAAAGGGAAACTGATAATGCTTCGGTGATTTCCTATTAAAGCAACAAAAATTCCCACTTAAAAAGCCTTTTAAATATAGGGGGCGTGGTCCCCTAAATCCGCGTCGCCCCTGCAAATTTACTTTTAAATGTTGCCATTAGACCTGATGACCATTTGATTTTTACTTTAGGTGCGAAGATGATTGATGGATGTCTGTTTACAGCGGTGGTTGGTTTTTATACGACCGCAAAATTTGAAAATTTTTTCGTCGTATATTGCTATCACGTTGGCGTCGTCGTCTGCGTCGTCGTCGTCGTCGTCGTCGTCGTCGTCGTCGTCCGAATACTTTTAGTTTTCGCACTCTAACTTTAGTAAAAGTGAATGGAAATTTATGAAATTTTAACACAAGGTTTATGACCACAAAAGGAAGTTTGGTATTGATTTTGGGAGTTTTGGTCCCAACATTTTAGGAATTAGGGGCCAAAAAGGGCCCAAATAAGCATTTTCTTGGTTTTCGCACTATAACTTTAGTTTAAGTAAATAGAAATCCATGAAATTTAAACACAATGTTAATGACTACAAAAGGAAGGTTGGTATTGATTTTGGGAGTTTAGGTCCCAACAGTTTAGGAATTAGGGGCCAAAAAGGGACCCAAATAAGCATTTTTCTTGGTTTTCGCACCATAACGTTAGTATAAGTAAATAGAAATCTATGAAATTTAAACACAAGGTTTATGACCATAAAAGGAAGGTTGGTATTGATTTTGGAAGTTTTGGTCCCAACAGAATAAGGGGCCCAAAGGGTCCAAAATTAAACTTTGTGTGATTTCATCAAAAATTGAATAAATGGGGTTCTTTGATATGCCGAATCTAACTGTCATGACTGTGTATGTAGATTCTTAACTTTTGGTCCCGTTTTCAAATTGGTCTACATTAAGGTCCAAAGGGTCCAAAATTAAACTTAGTTTGATTTTGACAAAAAATGAATCAGTTAAGTTCTTTGATATGCTGAATCTAAAAATGTACTTAGATTCTTGATTATTGGTCCAGTTTTCAAGTTGGTCCAAATCGGGGTCCAAAATTAAACTTTGTTTGATTTCATCAAAAATTGAATAAATGGGGTTCTTTGATATACCAAATCTAACTGTGTATGTAGATTCTTCATTTTTGGTCCTGTTTTCAAATTGGTCTACACTAAAGTCCAAAGGGTCCAAAATTAAACTTAGTCTGATTTTAACAAAAATTGAAATCTTGGGGTTCTTTGATATGCTGAATCCAAAAATGTACTTAGATTTTTTATTATGGGCCCAGTTTTCAAGTTGGTCCAAATCAGGATCTAAAATTATTATATTAAGTATTGTGCAATAGCAAGTCTTTTCAATTGCACAGTATTGCGCAATGGCAAGAAATATCTAATTGCACAATATTGTGAAATAGCAAATTTTTTTTTAATTAGAGTTATCTTTCTTTGTCCAGAATAGTAAGCAAGAAATATCTAATTGCAAAATATTGTGCAATAGCAAGATTTTTTATACGACCACAAAAATTTTAATTTTTCGGTCGTATATTGCTATCACGTTGGCGTCGTCGTCGTCGTCCGAATACTTTTAGTTTTCGCACTCTTACTTTAGTAAAAGTGAATAGAAATCAATGAAATTTTAACACAAGGTTTATGACCACAAAAGGAAGGTTGGGATTGATTTTGGGAGTTTTGGTCCCAACATTTTAGGAATTAGGGGCCAAAAAGGGCCCAAATAAGCATTTTCTTGGTTTTCGCGCTATAACTTTAGTTTAAGTGAATAGAAATCTATGAAATTTTGACACAAGGTTTATGACCACAAAAGGAAGGTTGGGATTGATTTTGGGAGTTTTGGTTCCAACAGTTTAGGAATTAAGGGCCAAAAAAAGGGCCCAAATAAGCATTATTCTTGGTTTTCGCACAATAACTTTAGTATAAGTAAATAGAAATCAATGAAATTTTAACACAAGGTTTATGACCACAAAAGGAAGGTTGGGATTGATTTTTGGAGTTGAGGTCACAACAGTTTATGAATTAGGGGCCAAAAAAAGGGCCCAAATAAGCATTATTCTTGGTTTTCGCCCAATAACTTTAGTATAAGTAAATAGAAATCTATGAAATTTAAACACAAGGTTTATGACCATAAAAGGAAGGTTGGGTTGGATTTTGGGAGTTTTGGTCCTAATAGTTTAGGAATAAGGGGCCCAAAGGGTCCAAAATTGAACTTTGTTTGATTTCATCAAAAATTGAATAAATGGGTTCTTTGATATGCCAAATCTAACTGTGGATGTAGATTCTTAATTTTTGGTTCAATTTTCAAATTGGTCTACATTAAGGTCCAAAGGGTCCAAAATTAAACTAAGTTTGATTTTAACAAAAATTAAATTCTTGGGCTTATTTGATATGCTTTATCTAAATATGTACTTTGATTTTTGATTATGGGCCCAGTTTTCAAGTTGGTCCAAATCAGGATTCGATATCAAGTATTGTGCAATAGCAAGAAATTTTCAATTGCACAGTATTGCACAATAGCAAGAAATATCTAATTGCACAATATTGTGCAATAGCAATTTATTTTCAATTGTAGTTATCTTTCTTTGTATAGAATAGAAGTTGATAATATATGTTGGAAATTTGCCAGACATGACTATGATGTCATTTTCTATTTTTATTTGCCAATAACTTTATGTAAATAACTTCATTGGAAATATGCCAATATAAAATGTTGCTGATGAAGCTTTTTTTCCTTATCTTATCTAAAATGTTTTTAGATAATGTATGTTGGACATTTGCCAGACATGACTATGATGTCATTTTCTATTTTTATTTGCCAATAACTTTATGTAAATAACTTCATTGGAAATTTGCCAATATAAAATGTTGCTGATGAAGTTTTTTTTATTGTTTTATACAATAAACAATGTATATTCACTTTTACTACCTACCAATCTTTACCATTCAGTGATAACAAGCACTTTATTTTACATTTTAATATTTTATGATGTATTTAAAAGAGTAGTTATTGTTGAATTGATCAGTTTTGGAAAAAGGGAAACAGGGATGTGAAAAAAAGGGGGGGGGTTAAATTTTTCTCATTTCAGACCCCCCTATAAACAGGGCCATACCAAGAACAACTTTATGGAAGTCTGAGTCCCAGATATTACTTAAGATACATCTTCAACCTCAATGTCAACAATTCTTTTAAGGGCATACGATACAGTTACAGGGAAGGTAATGACGTTGCTAACGTAAAATGTTATTTTCGCGACGTCAAACTGTGACATATAGGTAAAAGATGCATTTTTCGACTGATTTTTATCATTCAAACTGATTTAATTTGAAAACGAGTGCATAGACCCCTATTTTTTAAAACGAAATTTAGTTTCATTTTGCAGGGAGATTATATGGACTAAACTTTCAAAAACTGTAAATAGTGCAATTTTTTTAATTTTGATAAATATACAGCAAAAAATTACTTTTTTCTCTCAATTCATGACCATTTGATAAATATGAGTTATTTCTGAACAAAAAATGCATACATTTTTAGAATACTTATAAAATACAGAAATTACAAATTATTTAACAAAAAACAATTTGTGTCTATCTTTTAAAACAAAAACGTTGTGTCTTTCTTTCAAAAAGGAAAATACGGCCGCAAGTCCGAATTTTGAGCAAATATACAAAATTTCTACCTCATTTACCTCAAAAAGTAGCACACGAAGGTATAATTTTTATTATATATTTGATTTAATCAGGTAAAAAATAGCCTATAGTCTATGCAAATTTTCATCAACTTGTAAATACGGGATCAAAACTGTATCGTATGCCCTTAAATGAACACTAGACTACATTGTCATTTACCATCGACTCGTATTGTATAGTTCAGAAACATGTTATATGTGTATTATTTATATGTCTCTGTATAGTCAATGTACAAAATATCATTCTATTTTCAAAATTATTTCGAAGAATTTGGTTGTGTAATGCAACAAAACTGAGTCCACAAACGTAACGTCTTCAAATTACTAAAACCATTAACGACGTCGGCATTTTCCTCCAGAAAACAAGCGCGTAACAAAAACACTGGACACTTAGTTTATCACATAACTTTAAATATTTACGTTCAACATATTTCTTTTTTCTTTCGAACAAAAATGTGCAGCAAATACACATTCTGGAAATATAAATAGATATATGCTTAGAGCAGTGAAATGGAAATGATTAGCGATTATGTCGTGGACCCTTTTCAGATAATAGCGTTAAAACGTCATTTCTTAAGATTGTAACATACTAGCTGGACATTAAAAAAAATCAGGTGTTCAGTCTGGACTATGGAATCATTCATATTTTGAGGATTATTTTAAACCTCTGGTTATGCACATTTGGAATACCAAGTTGTTTTGAAAATAAAAAGATTGTAATTACATATTGTTCTTGTCGATTCTTTCATTTCGATTATTAATCCTTCCAAATTACTACTTCTTACACATAACGAAGACCATTCCAAACTTATCTACCATGATCGTTTTTGATTTTTTTTGCGATGAATTTCGTGTGATGTCCGAGTCAGAATCCGAACAATTCTGAAATACGAAAATGCAGGGAAATTTGTTGAATTTGTATAAGTTTTAGGTCAAAAACTCTAATTTATGCTTATTTAATGTTACAAGTTACACCGTATTTTTGCTGTTTTCTATATTCCGTTTCGTGCTTTATAGATTAAATTTTAATTTACCTTACTAATAATGTGGATTTTAATGGCATGCATTCATCATTTTATCATAAAAAAATTCTTATTCCTATTCTTATTCAAAATATTTTAAACACGGTTGTATAAAACTATCTAAAAGGCGCATTTTACAGTTGCCGTCAACTTTGTGCACGCTGTCATATCTGTTGTGTTGTCATTTCTATGCAAATTTATTTAGCTGTCGTCTTCGTGATTTTAATTTCCAAAATGACTATAAATAATAATAAATAAGCTTTATTTAGAGTCGGCATGGTATATAAAACATAGACAAACATAAGCTCTAATGAGCTTTAAACCGACATAACCAGACTGAAGCGAACAAAAGCTGTTGAAACAGAAAATGTCCGTAAACAGTCGTGAAACGATAGATTATGACACTTAAATATCAGGAATTTACCTTTCTCAACGCAAAGATATCTAAGTTCGCTCTTGGATCCAGATCAACTATGGAAAAAGTTCGTAATCCACGTCCCCAAAAAAGTGGATTCTCCAAATTTTCAAGAAAGATATTCATCAATGCAAGTAAAATTGTTTGAAGAAAGGGGCAATAAAAATAATGGCAGTTCAACAAAATACATTATTGATGACTGGGGAACACAAAATTCGCGAGTTAAACACCTATTAAAGGCATTAACTGAAGCAGAACTTTATGCGGCTGCTGATTATTTGTCTGTGAAGATTTTGCGCCAAGATCCTGTGCAAAGGAAAACAAGTGCTACATCATTTTCATCTCATTCGGATAGTCTACCATACCCTCCGTCATTCTCGCCAACACAAAACATTGACAGTGTAGATGAGAAGAAATTTAATAAGGATAAGGATATATCAGAGTTAACTGGACAAAGTCTACCCCAAAGCTCTGTAGATGATGTTGTGTATCACCGAATTCAGTCATGTGATGTCTATCCATCAAATGATGCAATGGCTGAATTATCGCCAAATTTAACAATCAAACATAAAAATACAGATAATTATACAAAAGAAAATAAAAACAATTTACCAGTAATCCAGCCACAAACTAAAACACAAGAATTCTCTTATAAAGCATTGTGTCTTATAACAAATGATTTTGATGGCCGCAATTTAGAAGAAGGTGGGAGAGTAATTGGATCTGGTGGGTTTGGAAAAGTCTATTTAGGACTTCCTGCAAACAATTACAAGGTTGCCATAAAAGCATTGAAGTTTGAAGAAGATGCTAAACCTGATGCACAATATGAAGCCATGATGACCAAACAGTTCCAGACAGAGTTGGAAACTCTTTGTGAGTATCGTCATGAGAACATAGTTCCTTTCTTGGGTTTCTCAGTTGATGTTTATCAAAAATGTCTTGTTTATCAATACATGCCTAATGGATCACTAGAAGACCGCTTATATTGCTTACACAATACAGATCCCCTTTTATGGCAGCAGCGTGTGAAGATAAGTCATGGAACAGCAGAAGGAATAGTGTATTTGAATACAAACAAGCTGGTTCATCGGAATATTAAAAGTGCAAATATACTGTTAGATAAGAACTTTTCACCTAAAGTGGGTGATTTTGCTACAGTTAGACTTGCACCATCGGGCACTGGATTTTCTTCGGCAGTTAGTACGAAGCTTGTAATAGGTACGTCAGCCTACATGGCACCTGAAGCCCCCAGGTTTGACATTTCTGCTAAGCTCGACTCATTCGCATTTGGAGTTGTATTACTGGAACTGTTAACAGGACTTCCACCTTTAGATGAACAGCGATCAGAATGTGACCTGTTAAGTTATATTTTAGAGAACTGTGATGATACTGACATTACTAAATATTTAGATATGAAAGCAGGATCCTGGGATATAGACATTGCGAATTCTATGTATGAAGTGTCAAGACAATGCTATGAAAATAAGAAAAAGGACAGGGTTTTGGTCAGTGAAATTTTACCAGTTCTTCAAAAGCTTGTAAATAAAATTTAGACTTTTTTCTACATGTATGTAAAAACATTTGAGTTGTGAACTTGTAATTAAATTAGACAAAATTTTCTTATTGTTTATTGTTTATGTACACTTGCTGCTGAGGCTTTGAGGGTCTGAGAACAAACCAGAAATATTTTATAGCAATTTTGACAACAATTTCTGAATTAAGACAGTAGGATTTTAAAGGGAACATTCTAATTTATTCTTAAAATGCAAATACCATGAATACTTGGTAAGGTCATGCAACCTAAATATTTATTTAATTAAAAACATATTGAACACAAATAAAACATGTATGATGGTTGCACAAAAAAAATGTACATATATATATATGGTCATGATGGTAGTCTTTTTAAAAATAACAAATAATAATTCGTTTATTGCTTCATATAAAAAAGAAGATGTGGTATGATCGCCAATGAGACAACTACATGCATTTTAAATGTAATGAGGATAATTGAACTTTTGAAAATATATATATTTATACACATGTACATTTTTGAATGTATTTACTTTCTTTGTTTGGTATTTTTTGGTTCACTTTTACAGCTTTACTTTTAAGGTATTAAAAAAAAGGTGAAACAGGCCACTCATAAATTAGTTCAGAGGATTGAAGTTATTAAGTGAGGCTTCCAGAAACAGTTCTTATTCACTTTGACAAATTGCTGAGGAAATCACATGTACATCTACAATGTATACATACAAGAATGGAATACAAATGAATATTGAATTGATAAGCATAAAGAGCATTATTTTTTTCTCATGAACAAAAACATGAACAGGTATGATCTCAATCACAAGGGATATAAATTTGAAAATGTGGTATAATTTCCAATGAGACAACTCTCTATCCAAGTCACGATGTATAAAAAGTAAACAATTATTGGTGAGCTTAAATAAATCTCATACCCTAAAAAGTTATCACTGCATCTGTACCACATAACTCTAGTCTAGTCTGTGATAGAACAGTTATCAGGTACTGGGATTATAATTAATACGCCAAACGCTCGTTTTGTCTTCATAAAACTCATCAGTGACGCTCAGATCTAAATAGTTATAAAGCCAAACAAGTACAAAGTTGAAGAGCATTGAACACCCAAAATTCCAAAAAAGGTGTGCCAAATATGGCTAAGGTAATCTATAGAAAGCTGACTCAATGATGTATATTCAGAATTGATCATGCAATATTGATTGAAGATAGTCAATGGTTCAATCGCTGCCTAATCCAAAGCAAAAACTTAAAAATTGGTAAACGCTGATTCTATTCTCACAGCAAAAGTTCTGTATAATGTGAATGTGTCCAGGAGCATACTTAAAACTACATTGAGCATACCACAATGGATTAAGCAAAGTTTATTCATATCATCATCCTGACATGCATGAAATATTTGCCACTGGACTTAGTTTATCTTCCAATTAAAATTACATACAGTCTGCTGTTAAAGTTTTTAAAACATTATAAGATTCATAAACTATCCTGGATTTTTACCAAACTTGGACAGAAGCTTCTTACAATCAAAAGAGAGTATCGAGAGGAATATTTTTATTGATTTTTTCCTCATTTTTGTTGAGTGTGCGATTAACAGCAAAAGTAGGCGAGACACTGGGTTCCGCGGAACCCTTACACATTTTTTAGTTTGAATGCGTGTTATATCATTATGAGCTAGGCTTGGTAATTACCCTTTGGTAGAGCAGGTGAGTTTGTCAATCGTACAAGTTTGTCAATCATAGAAGTTTGATCAAATACATCACTGGTCAGATTCTTCTCTTAGAGGCTTAGATTATCATGTATCAATATAAAAGAATTCAAGTTACTTGCACATGCTATTTTGTCTTTTTTAATTGCAATTTTTAAAACAATAAAATCGACAAAGCGTATGCAATTCGGGTCTAATACATGTGGATTTACGTGGGAGGTATATTAAAACATCCATTATTATGTATATCTCCGAGTCTGCGCTAAGTATAAATATATCAAGAATTTTATGACGGTGTTGGTTACAAAGCGACAGAAGCACGGCATATTAGAATATGTTCAGTGTATAAGTTCAAAGTTCAAAGTTCTTTATTTCCAATTAAGGGCCCCTGACGGGACATAATGACAACAATAAACAATACATTCTGATTCTTAACACATAAACATATATAATGAAGATAAAATTAAAATTTCAATTCACATGAAGAGTAAGAATATATATATATCATATAAAATGTCACAACATAAAACAATTGTTATTGTTATTTGTTCTTTCAAAGTTTCATATCTTTGATTTTTTTTTTTTTTGATTTATTTCTGCGATGCTAGAGTGCCAGCAAAAATAGTTTAATAATTTATTAATTCACCATATTAAATGGAGAATGGAAATAGTTTGCTAACAGAGGTCCACCTCGTCTCTTATCCATAAAAATAAGTTGAAGGAATAAATAATACAAGTCACTAAAATGGAAAAGAGACCAAGGGCAAATGCACTTGGACATGTTAGAAAGTGGAATTTTAGATACCGTCTTAACCTCCTCGTGACTAGTGCACAAAAGTAAAAAAATATTGTTCACTTTAATGCAGAATTCACCAAGGAATGATACTAAAAGGTTTTGGCATCCAAAATCTTATTTAATTATATTTACAAATGCATATATATACATATTCAACACTCTAGCATAGCATTAGCAGGTGCAAGTGAAGTGACAAGGTCCCACTACTCTTTAATTAGTATGTTCATGTTTGGCTATAAGACAACAAATTTTACATAAAATTTCATGATCTTCGTTACTCATCATCCAAATAAATTTTTCAGGATTTTGTAATTGGGTAAAATTAGGACATTTCAAACAAATAGCATTAATAAGATCATAACGTTCACCTTTATACTTTGTACATGTTAGTAAAAAATGGTTCTCATCTTCTACCTCGCCAGATGAGCAATGAATACACAATCTATTTTGCCTGATAATACCTTTATATCTTCCTAACTCTATTTGAAGTCTATGAGCTGATATTCTGAATCTGGTAAAAATTCTCCTCTGCCCAAAATCTTTTATAATATTTAAATAATTTTTTTGTTTTTGCCAAAGATTAATATAATGAATTTTCATATATTTTTTACATGTCTTCTTAAAACTATTTGTTTTCATTGACTTTAAGCCTGTTAAGTCAGTATGGTTATCAAAAATTCGTTTTTTCTGTATATAAAGAGGGGGGACAAGGGGGGTCCCAATAACAGCAAAACAGCAAATTGATTTGGCTCATAACAGATAACAAGGAATTAAAATGGACAAAAACAGATAACAGTAAATGAAATATTAAAATTATTCGGTCTTTGACAAATCAGTATTTCTTATTACGGATATAATCCTTTGTAATGCATTTCATTTTTTATGACTATGTTTTTAGTATTAATTTATGTATCTAGAATGTGTTTAAATTACTACTCAATATATTATAATATTTTTTATACGCTCGTTTACGGAACGTATTATGGTATACTGTTGTCCGTCTGTTGTCAACATGTCGGACATTAACTCAAAAACTCTTTAACCATTTGCATTAAACTTTGGGAAATTGTTTATATCTATTGACGTGAGCTCCCTTTTTGGGTTGTTTTTTTTATATAAATTTTAGATTTTAAGTTTCTGTGTAATGGGTTTTTATTCAATAAAATTGGTGGGTTTTTTTTCAATTTTCTGATAATATCTCAAAAATGCTTTCACAAAGCAAGGAATTTTGGTGAATTGTTTATATCTATTAACATGAGGTAACTTTCAATTTTTATAAATTTTAGATTTTACGTTTCCGAGTGAACGGGTTTTATTAATTAAAAAGGGGTGATTTTCCAGTTTTCAGACATTAACACAAAAATGTTTTCAGCAGTTCTCATGAAATGTTGGTGTATTGTTTATATATATTGACTGAAGCTCCCTTTGTTGCTAATCAAAAAAGTGACCTAAAAGAGTTTGAATATTCTGACTTTTTCTAAATGACCATTTAATGAGGTGTGTGAATTTTTCTTAATAAAACTATGAGGCAAAGTGGTATATAGGGTAGAAAAATCAAAAGCACCAATTATAAGCATGCAATTTATCAAGTACTTTTTGACACTCTAAAAGCAATTTATTCCACTATTTTCAAAGGCCTTATTTGAATAATTTTTTATCAGCTGAGGTTTTTGATTGTACCAAGTGTACTAGTAAGTAGAATACATAGTTTAGTAGGGAAACAATGGCTTGATGCGAAATAACTCTTTGTTTGTAATGAGTTATGTGCAGCTTCGGACCCAAGTACATGGTTGGAACTTTCATGGTACAATGCATTTGGTTCTGCTTTGAAAAGAATCACAGAGCTGAGTCTATGTACCATATTATATAAAAGTTTAAGTGGTTGTTAGGACCTAGTCCTTAATTGAGATCCTTGTCAGATATATGTTTCTGGCCATATGTTTTCCTTTTTGTCATATTAAGAACTGTTTTAATTTAATATGTTCGTACGGAAAACAAGGAACATTAATTATTCTCATACAAAAAATTAAGATAATTCTAAATACACATTCATAAAAAAAATGGAATTTATTAAAAAGGATAATCATAATATATACTTGAATTGTCCTGGACCACACTTCTGTGATGGGTATATGTTAATGGAATCCTTCTCTGAATACGGGACAAACATATCAGTAGTGGTAGACCCCAATGGCCAATGATCTTCAATTTATACCGAATATTGACTGTCAAAAAAAATGCTAACATTCCAATTTTCAATAACAGTTAACAGCAAATACATTATCACAATAACAGATAACAAAAAAATTAAAAGCCCAATAACAGCTAACAAAGAATAAGACAATAACAGCTAACAGCAAATATATTTTCAAAATAACAGATAACAAAGAATTAATTTGCCCCATAAAACATAACAGTTAAACCCCTTGCCCCCCCCCCCCCCCCATTTCAGATTTCATAAATAAAAAGAAAATTTCTTCAAACATTTTTTTGAGAGGATTAATATTCAACAGCATAGTGAATTGCTCAAAGGCAAAAAAAAAACTTTTAAGTTCATTAGACCACATTTATTCTGTGTCAGAAACCTATGCTGTGTCAACTATTTAATTTTAGATTTAAAAAGTTTGAAGAAATCTTTAATTGATTTGTAAAATCTTGACATTTGTTTTGTGTAAAAAAAACCCATGTAATGTCAAAAATTTGATCACAATCCAAATTCAGAGCTGTTTCACGCTTGAATGTTTTGTCCATACTTGCCCCAACTGTTCAGGGTTCGACCTCTGCGGTCGTATAAAGCTGCGCCCTGCGGAGCACCTGGTTTTTTATGAGACTACTACGCGGAGACTACGCGGGTTCATTAAACTGTCAACGAGAATGTCGGATAATGTAAGTTAATCCGGCATGACTTGTGATTTAGACACCTTCGAATGTCGTAAAATAATATAAATATTGTTAAAGAAAGATTATTTATTTATTTTTTAACTTTCGCACAACATTTATTTAATTAAAAGCCTATTAAAATTTCGCTATCTTTAAATTGTATACTTATATAAATAAATTATGACAACGTTACGTAAGTCGACAGTGAGGTGACTGACGAAATTTTTCTAGGACTTTCAGGACTTTCTTTTCTTTTATATTTATATTACACATTTCGAAAATGGTAAATATCTTTTTACAGCATGGAATATAGAAAAGACAGAGAAATTAAGGTTGTATTGTTCACTATTGTCAGGTGACAATCCCTACCAGTATTCGGAGGTCAAAGATGTTTTCTGCCATATCTGGTCAGATTTTTTTTACATCACCTCCGAAAATTATTAATTTCGCCTGTTTTTTTGTAGGGTTTGTTTTATTCAAACAGTCTTTGCTTTATTGTGAAAATTAACCTTTTCCTAGTATTAAAGTGATGTACAGTCAATATATAGTAATTACAATGAATTATACTGTTATACAGAAAAAAAAATCTTGTTGCAGGAAACCATAATTTAGACCCTATTGTCGCCATCAGCTGAAATTCGTAGCGGTTATCAGTAAAAGTAATCTAAACTATCAATCGTGTTCACTTGAGATATAGTTTTTCTCATTCTATTCATAAATCGTCAAAAGAAAAACCACTATTGACATGATTGACCTACCTTTTAAGTGATCGCACTGTAATAATCCTGACCTTTTTACTGATAACCGCTACAAATACACCTTATCGCTATTTGTCCGCCATTGCTGGAAATCACACAGGTTCCCGTAAAATTTTGACGTCATAAAACAAAATATCTGACGCCACAACGGAAAAGTGATTGTTGTTGACGTCAAAAGTTCAAGCGGACGGGTCAGCCGGGATTAGCGATAAGGTGTATTTCAGCTGACAGGGACTATAGTCCAAATAACTTTCAAGACCCTTTACTACAGAAAAAGCCATTAGTGACTTTTCGGCCTTGGTCATTTCTTTCCATTATACTTTTTTCACTATATGTCCTATCAATTGCTTGTGGAGAGTTGTCTGGTTGACAATCAGATTTGTTTCCCCCTATTGTGACTGCATGATAAAAGGCAACCATGCCTGACGGCGTCACATAGAAAGAACACATCTGTTTGCAGATCATTCGAAAAGAAGGCCGGCCCGCGCCGGAATAAGTTTTCCTGCAATTTGATAGAAAATCATTAGAGAAACAAGATTCCACCACCAAATTTTATGTACAAATGTAATACGATATTTATCCACTCTCGACAGTTAAATTTTAAATTTGAAAATTTAACCGTTTCAAGTGGTTGAATATCATATCACACTCGATGCAGTGGCAGAATCTATATATATATATACGCACATATAAAACACAATGTCTTCTTATATGAAATAAAAGTATGACCATGATGACTGGAACTACTTTTATTACATGACAAAATGACCATGGCCGAACTGGCTCCATGGCCGAACTCTTCTTATTTCCTTCAAGACGTCATAATTATTTGGACTACACTAGACCTATGTTAGTATCTATATAACATGATAACATGCTGAATAAGTTTTTGAACATGTTAAACTGATCTGTTGGTTAAATTGAAAAGTAATGATGAGTCCACAAAGAATCAATGTAAGTTATATCAGATTACATTGTATACCACTAATTATTGAATATGGAATGGCTGACAAGCAGTCAGGTGTACTACATGTACTTGTACAAGAAATTTTTATACAACTGCAAAAAAAAATTTGGGATTGTATAATGGTATGAAGTTTTCGTCGTCTGCTTCGTCAGTAGACCAATTGGTGTCCAGACACTAACTTTAGTTTAGGTGAATGGATCTATATTAAAGAAATTTAATGAGAAGGTACAATAACACAATTCAAGGACGGTTGGGATTGATTTTGGGAATGGAGGTCCCAACTGTTTTGGCATTAGGGGCCCAAAAGGGGCTCAAAACAAGCATTTTTCCATTTTCAGGATATTAACTTGTGCATAAGTATTTCAATTGCTCTGAAATTGTACCACAATGTTTAATACCACTAGTAGAAGTTTTGGACTCATTTTGGGGTTTATGGTGCCGACAGTTTAGGTATTAAGGGCCAAAAACAAACCTTTTCTAGTTTCCAGACAATAACATACAGTGTTAAAGAATATGGATCTCTCTGAAATCTTACTACAAGGTTTACTACTACTAAGGAAAGGCTGGGTTTCAGTGTGGGGGTAATTGCTCCAAGGGGGATTTAAAAAGTTTGGGGGGTTCCAATTTTTTTAAGGGGTTCAAACTTTTTTTCCAAATTTTTTAAAAATTTCAAGAAGAATCTTAGAAAAGATGACTTTTTCACTTAAGTAAAAAAAATCTGAATGTCTAAGGGACATAACTAAGTCATTTTTTTTACCTATATAAGTAAATAAAATTCACTTGTATAAGTATCCTATAATTTTACTTATATAAGTATAATTTATTTTACTTCTTCAAGTAAATAAAATTTACTTGTACAAGTAGTACCCCTGACTGACAAGGGTCCTTCAGGCAAATCATGTGACTTCAATTCCTTCCACAGAAGCTGGGAAAGCACCATATATAAATAGCTTACATAATCCCAGACAATTGTTGATCTGAAAAATATAACTGAATACCATCACTAACGATGAAAAAACAAGGCAATTTTAGTCAAACACAATATGCACATCTGATCATTTACAAGATAACAACTCTTATCATTTTTTTATTATTTTTTTATATTAATTTGAATACACATGTAATTGATTATGTTTATTTTTAGACCTCCAATCTGATTCTAGCTGGACTTGGTATAGCAGCAGTGGGTTTTGGAGGTAAGTAATATACAGTACTGTACATAAGAAAAAGTGGTTATTTATGAAGTTACAAGGAAGTAACATCTGCAAATCATTAACAGCTACAAATGTTGAAGGGGTTCTGTATGGTTGTTTTATTAGCCATGTTAGCTGTACTGGATGTTTAAATGGGGGGGGGGGGGGGGGGGGGGGAGGAGGGGGAAGAATAGAGGATGGATACCAAAGAGGAAAAATAGTATATCAATTTTCCATTTCAGAATCTCATATATTCATGCATTCTGGTAATATTTTCAAAAGAGTACACCAAAACCTTGTGATTGGATTAAAACGTCCTAGATGTAGGTAATGGAAATTCAATCATTGACATAATGTTATTTGTATTATGGTGTGCATACAATGAGACAACCGTACCTACATGTATAGTCCTGTAGATTCTGAAAAGGCTAATTGAATTACATGTTTTATTGCTGTCCTTCATCTTGATACTTTTTGTAGTTATTTGAAAATTGACATGGTCCATAGTTTGTACGGCCATTATCAGTGCATTAAGTAAATTCTATGTCATATTGAGTGATATGGTTACCTGTTATCAAATGGACATCTAAGGGAAGTTATCTACAAATACTCATCACTGCCACATATTTTGGTTGGTTGAATAATTGCTTGCTTCTCTGCATTTTTCAGCAATTATTTCGAGCATATTTTTGACAATATGTATATATATATCCAATCTGGGTTTACAAATTAAATTCATTGTTTTATAGAACAGTTAATGATATAAAAAAAATCAATACAAGATCAAATATTTTATAGCATGTTGACTTTTAATATTTTTTAGATGCACTTTAGATTGAAATAAGCATAACTTTATTTTGCATTTTGGGGCCACAGGATTTTAAAAATATGAACACACTAACATGACTAATAAAATTTTAGTGGAAAGGGATTAATATAAGTTGCAAAACTTGTTTCCCAATCCATTATAAATAAATATGTTTAAACTAATGAAATTTTAAGATATAGCCTAAAAATGGAACTATAGAACATTATAAATAATTTAGATGTAGTCTTTAAGGCTACCACTAAGATATACAAATCTGCAACAATGATGAATCATGATATTTAATTAACTATTTTATTATATTTCTGTATAATATACAGGGAGATATCTAACCAGGCATGCAAAAACTGTAACACAGACTCTGAAGAAACAGATGGATGCATCTGGGGTAGGTACATGTAGCTAAACTTTTGAATTTTAATTGAGATTTTGTCACAATGAAATAACCAGAATAACAGACTAATATCTGTTACTTAATTTAGGAAATATTTTATGTCTTAAGATTAAATTTGAAATCGAGAGGACAACATGAACACAAGATCTTCAAAGCAATGAGTAAATGCATAGATCACTAAACAGAATTAGATGGCGACTCATCATGATTATGTACTGAAATATCGTACAGTTATTTATATCAAAATTAAATCCTTGGTTCTCCTGTAAGAATTGTTTTGAACTAGTCATTTAGGGCCCCTTCGAATTCATAGCTTGCTGTTTGGTATCAGCCTAGGTTCCCTGTTGAAGGTTGTACTAATACCTATAATTGTTTACCTTTTTATACGACCGCAAAAATTTTAATTTTTTGGTCGTATATTGCTATCACGTTGGCGTCGTCGTCTGCGTCGTCGTCGTCGTCCCAATACTTTTAGTTTTCGCACTCTAACTTTAGTAAAAGTGAATAGAAATCAATGAAATTTTAACACAAGGTTTATGACCACAAAAGGAAGGGTGGGATTGATTTTGGAAGTTTTGGTCCCAACATTTTAGGAATTAGGGGCCCAAAAGGGCCCAAATAAGCATTTTCTTGGTTTTCGCACTATAACTTTAGTTTAAGTGAATAGAAATCTATGAAATTTTGACACAAGGTTTATGACCACAAAAGGAAGGTTGGGATTGATTTTGGGAGTTTTGGTTCCAACAGTTTAGGAAGTTTAAAGGGCCAAAAAAGGGCCCAAATAAGCCTTATTCTTGGTTTTCGCACAATAACTTTAGTATAAGTAAATAGAAATCAATGAAATTTTAACACAAGGTTTATGACCACAAAAGGAAGGTTGGGATTGATTTTTGGAGTTGAGGTCACAACAGTTTATGAATTAGGGGCCAAAAAGGGGCCCAAATAAGCATTATTCTTGGTTTTTGCACCATAACTTTAGTATAAGTAAATAGAAATCTATGAAATTTAAACACAAGGTTTATGACCATAAAAGGAAGGTTGGGTTTGATTTTGGGAGTTTTGGTCCTAACAGTTTAGGAATAAGGGGCCCAAAGGGTCCAAATTGAACTTTGTGTGATTTCATCAAATATTGAATAATTGGGGTTCTTTGATATGCCGAATCTAACTATGTATGTAGATTCTTAATTTTTGGTCCGGTTTTCAAATTGGTCCACATTAAGGTTCAAAGGGTCCAAAATTAAACTAAGTTTGATTTTAACAAAAATTAAATTCTTGGGCTTATTTGATATGCTTTATCTAAATATGTACTTTGATTTTTGATTATGGGCCCAGTTTTCAAGTTGGTCCAAATCAGGATTCCATATCAAGTATTGTGCAATAGCAAGAAATTTTCAATTGCACAGTATTGCACAATAGCAAGAAATATCTAATTGCACAATATTGTGCAATAGCAATTAATTTTCAATTGGAGTTATCTTTCTTTGTATATAATAGTAGTTGATAATATATGTTGGAAATTTGCCAGACATGACTATGATGTCACTTTCTATTTTTATTTGCCAATAACTTTATAAATAACTTCATTGGAAATTTGCCAATATAAAATGTTGCTGATGAAGCTTTTTTTCCTTATCTTATCTAAAATGTTTTTAGATAATGTATGTTGGACATTTGCCAGACATGACTATGATGTCATTTTCTATTTTTATTTGCCAATAACTTTATGTAAATAACTTCATTGGAAATTGGCCAATATAAAATGTTGCTGATGAAGTTTTTTTTATTGTTATATACAATAAACAATGTATATTCACTTTTACTACCAAACAATCTTTACCATTCAGTGATAACAAGCACTTTATTTTACATTTTAATATTTTATGATGTATTTAAAAGAGTAGTTATTGTTGCAAACTCCATTAGAAATTTGAATTGATATCAGTTTTGGAAAAAGGGAAACGGGGATGTGAAAAAAAAGGGGGGGGGGGTTTAAATTTTTCTCATTTCAGATTTCATAAATAAAAAGAAAATTTCTTCAAACATTTTTTTGAGAGGATTAATATTCAACATCATAGTGAATTGCTCAAAGGCAAAAAAAACCTTTTAAGTTCATTAGACCACATTCATTCTGTGTCAGAAACCTATGCTGTGTCAACTATTTAATTTTAGATTTAAAAAGTTTGAAGAAGAAATCTTTAATTGATTTGTAAAATCTTGACATTTGTTTTGTGTAAAAAAAAACCATGTAATGTCAAAAATTTGATCACAATCCAAATTCAGAGCTGTATCACGCTTGAATGTTTTGTCCATACTTGCCCCAACTGTTCAGGGTTAGACCTCTGCGGTCGTATAAAGCTGCACCCTGCGGAGCACCTGGTTACACATTGTGACTTAGATGAAGAGTTGTCTCATTAACACCCATGCCACATCTTCTTTAAAATTTCTATTAAATTGCAAAAATGCTGTTATTAAAAATATGAATCATAGATTCTTATTTTCTACTTCTGTGTAGCCTGCATTACAACTCTGTCTCAATGCCACAGTTTTTTTTTTATGCCCCACCTACGATAGTAGAGGGGCATTATGTTTTCTGGTCTGTGCGTCCGTTCGTCCGTCTGTCCCGCTTCAGGTTAAAGTTTTTGGTCGAGGTAGTTTTTGATGAAGTCGAAGTACAATCGACTTCAAACTTGGTACACATGTTCCCTATGATATGATCTTTCTAATTTTAATACCAAATTAGAGATTTTACCCCAATTTCACGGTCCACTGAACATAGAAAAAAGTGCGAGTGGGGCATTCGTGTACTGAGGACACATTCTTGTTTTATTTTAAAAAAATAATAATATAAGTAATCTAATATGAATAATAATTAGTCTTTAAATTATGGGAACTTTTAATCTTGCTTCAAACTATGAATTTAGTTAGATAAAGAACAAAACCTGACATACTACATTGTACCTAGTGATTCTTAAGGAACTATTCATGTTATAAAGTTGTCAGTTGTGAGCATTCAAGACATTGGCATAGTGGTAAGTCATTATTCCAATGTTCCCATTTTTAAGTTTGATAAAAAAAAGAGAAATATTATTTAAAAAAATTGTTTATTATTTCCAGGCCTTGAGCAAGTACTATAAAGGAGGATTTGATGCAAAAATGTCAAAAAGAGAAGCTGGTTTAATTTTAGGAGTAAGGTTAGTATTATAATTGAAATGCAACAGCTAATTAACATTATCACTACATTACACAATTTTACTTTGATCTTTGAATACTGACTGATAATTTCTTTTCTCAGCACTGTCTGTAGAGTGATGTGAAAAATTATTGCGAGAAACTAAGGGCTCTGGTGCCGTTCACAATGAAATTAACAACATTGTCATAGGGAAAAAAAAAGCAATAAACAGATTATCATTGGTCATCTCAACTAGCTTTTCTCACTTTCCCTGTACTGGCTCAAAGGAAAACATCAGTCTTATTGAGATGACCAATGACAATCTATAAATAAAGGCATCCAGTGATGTGATGATCAACATGATTTTATCCTAGAAACAGAAAGTTGCCTTTCTGATGAAACTGTCCTATGTTATGTCACTATCAAATAAATTTGAAATTGGCAAAAAATGTACTGTAAGTCAACCAATTTTCATGAAAGATGTATTTTAAGATTAGAAAATTAATGCAAATATGTTACAACAGTATCTTCTCTAAAGTTAATATGAAGATGAATAATCTGAACAATAATCTTGCAGGGCTCACTACATACAAAAAATGTTTTGAATCACAGTTGTCTGTCATAGAATAAAGTTTTGTTTGTACATATAGTAATTTTTTTTAAACCTTTTTTTAAATGTCTTTTTCAGTCCATCAGCAAGTAAAGTCAAGGTGAAAGATGCACACAAACGAATAATGTTATTAAATCATCCAGACAGAGGTAATTGTTACTTTTGAATCAATATTGTTTTATTTTAAAAGTGTACATGTAGATATATTGTTAGTGAACAGATTTCTGTAGGGAGTATTATTGGTTAATAATATAACAGAACTAGGGGAAATCTAATTTTCTAAAACTTTTGTAACATTTAGCCTGCGATAGTGTGTTAAAAGACTAATTAAATTTATGTATTGAGATTGTGAAAAAAAAATAACCACACATATAATGTGATAAACAAAACAATTGGATGCAAAGATTATTTATGAATAATGGGAACGTTACTTTATATTTGGATGATTACATTACTACAGTGTTGCTCTTCAACTGTTGCAACCCATTCAAAATTCTGACCTAATTGCAATTTGTTTTATCAATACAAACTGTTCAACTGGTCAGAATTTTGAACAAATTGTTCAGTCAAAATGTGAAAGTGCAAGGTGGTTATTTAAAACTTACTTTACAATCCTATAAGATTTTCGTCCACTTTAATGTTGTTGTGAAAATTCAGTCTGACAGTTTGTATATATATTTTATAGACATTGTCTTGCTAAAGGTGATCTGTTGTTATTTTGAATTGCTATAAAAAATGTCCTAACTATGCGTTCATATATTTTTTCTTTTGAAAAGTCTTCCTTATTCATATGAATCAGATATCATTGGAAATTAAACATCCTATATTCATTAAAGTATGTGTGAAATAACAATACATTATTGATAAGTTTCCATTGGGAGATAACCTAAAACATTATTCTTTTGAAGACTTATTGAAAGAAAAATGATTATCTCCCCATGGAAACTTCAAATAACAACAGATCACCTTTGTCACGACAATGACTATAATATATCTATACAAACTGTTCAACTAAATTTTCACTACAACATTAAAGTGGAATTAAGGCTCTTAGGATTGTAAGTATGTTTTATTATATCATCTTGCACTATCATGACTTTACTGTGGTTTTCTACAGAAGTTTGTTCAAATTTCTGACCAGTTGAACAGTTTATTTATCAAACAAATTGCAATTTGGTGAAATTGGTCAGAATTTTTGATAAGTTGCAATAGGTAGATAGCAACACAACAGTCGAGTCACAGGAAGTAATAATGAATGTTTGACCAAAGTAAAATGCCAAGGAGCAAACTCTTTCTTGTGAAGTTGCCAATATAGAAATTTTTGAATATCTTATTCTAGAACAAAATGAACATCAAACATATAATATTTCTGCATTAAGACTGCTATTCTGAATTTGAATATATTCAAAATAAGATCAGAAATATATTAGCAAAAGGTTATAAATAGAATAGCCAAACTTACTTAGGTGAATGATGAACTATCCCTGAGCAGATCCTATACTTAGGTGAATGATGAACTATCCCTGAGCAGATCCTATATGTGTGCTTCTCTCATGTGCTCGTCCACTTTACGACTCTTCTATTCTGATTATTAAAAATAATTAAATGTGGAATCCACCTGTGTTAGTCTCAATGTTACCCCACATTTTGTTTTATTGATTCCAATAATATACAAAATTATGAGGTATAAAAAACATATTCAGAAAGATTATATTTCTTCTTGTTTCAGGTGGTTCACCATATATTGCATCAAAGATTAATGAAGCAAAGGACTATTTTGACAGTAACAAGGCATAGAGACAATGTGATCTTTCCAGTACCACAGTCTTTCAATAAACAGGCATTTATTGCTACCAAAAGATATAAAAGACAGACAGGCCAAGATTACAACAAATTTGATGGTCTACATTTTTGTCATGAACAAATGTCATTGCATTTAAATCAGTCATCCAGCATTGTTGTCGAGAAATCTGTGTGATAATAAAACATGTGCTATTAAATTGTTTTTATGTCCCATTTATGGGCATTATGTTTTTGGGTCTGTGCCTCCCTTTGTTTGTCCTTATGTCTGTCTGTCCCACTTCAGGTTAAAGTTTTTGGTCATGGTAGTTTTTATGAAGTTTAAGTCCCTTCAACTTGAAACTTGGTACACAAGTTCCCTATGATATGATCTTTCTAATTTAATGCCATATACATTTGTAAGAGTTTTGACCCCAATTTCACGGTCCACTGAACATAGAAAGACTTTAAGTGATAGTGCGAGTGAGGCATCTGTGTACTATGGACACATTCTTGTTTTTGTTATCTTTATACAATAGTCAGCTTGTTCAATTTCTCCCATTTTTGTCGAGCCTTCGACTTTAGTCGAAAAAGCGAGACTAAGCGATCCTTCATTCCGTCGTCGTCGGCGTCGTCCACAAATATTCACTCTGTGGTTAAAGTTCATGAAATTTTAATAACTTTCTTAAACTATACTGGATTTCTACCAAACTTGGACAGAAGCTTGTTTATAATCATAAGATAGTATCCAGAAGTAAATTTTGTAAAAGTAAAATTCCATTTTTTCAGTATTTTACTTATAAATGGACTTAGTTTTTTCTGTGGGGAAACATTACATTCACTCTGTGGTTAAAGTTTTTAAAGTTTTAATAACTTTCTTAAACTATCCTTGGTTTGTACCAAACTTGGACAGAAGCTTGTTTATGATCATAAGATAGTATCCAGAAAAAATTTTGTAAAAAAATAAATCCATTTTTTCCCTATTTTACTTTCAAATGGACTTAGTTTTTCTGCAGGGAAACATTACATTCACTCTGTGGTTAAAGTTTTTAAAATTTTAATAAATTTCTTAAACTATCCTGGGTTTGTACCAAACTTGGACAGAAGCTTATTTATGATCATAAGATAGTATCCAGAAGTAAATTTTGTAAAAAGATAACTCCATTTTTTCTGTATTTTACTTTTAAATGGACTTAGATTTTCTTCCAGTTAACATTACATACAGTCTGCAGTTAAAGTTTTCAAAACTTTTATTAGATTCATTAACTATCCTAAATTTTTACCAAACTTGGACAGAAGCTTCTTACAATCATAATATCGTATCAAGAGGAATAGTTTTATTGATTTTTTTCCTCATTTTTGTTGAGCCTGCGATTTACAGCAAAAGTAGGCGAGACACTGGGTTCCGTGGAACCCTTACAAATTTTTACTATAAAGAAAAATATAGTAGAAGAGTCCTTCAGAACAATCAAAGTTATTAAGTTAAAAAAAAACAATAAGGTAAAACTGGAGACTGAGCACAATCCTCATCAAATATCTGAGGTGTTCTCAGTTGCTGAGGAAGGGTATAAAACAAATCCAGATACAAATATGGTTTTAAACAAAGGATTAAAGCAAAACAAAGTCTGTTTCATACTTAAAAATAGACCCTATACATGGCATTTATAAAAGTTGTGGAGTATGCATCAAGAGACAACAACCCTACAAAAAAATTAACAATTGGAGGATGTAATGCATGGACCAAGATAATGCACCTGCTTGCTTAAAACATTATGAAAGAACATAACTAGAAGACTATAACAGTAAAGCCACCCCAATTGGAACTTGATTTGTGTTTTAAGGTTATAAACATTGTGTAGAATTTGATTGAGTTGAAGAATGGAAAATTTTTGTTGTAAGACACAGAAAGCTTGATGTGGATAGTGATAGCGTTAGCTAACTTCTTAAAAGCTTATCATTTTAGAACGTCAAAGACCTGGATGCTTCATACTTTGTATAAAGATGCCTTATGTTACAAAGTTTCGTCTGTCACATGTCTATTGTCCTTGACCTCATTTCCATGGTTCAGTGACTACTTGAAAAAAAAGTTAGGATTTTTTGTAATATTAATTTCTCTTTATTATGAGTAATAGGATAACTAAATTTGGTATGCGAGTACCTTGCAAGGCCCCCATGCCTGTCAGATAGTTTTCACTTGACCTTGACCTCATTTCATTGATCATTGAACAAGGTTAAGTTTTGGTGGTCAAGTCCATATCTTAGATACTCTAAGCAATAGGTCTTACCTTCTAGTATATTTGGTGTATGGAAGGACTGTTAGGTGTAAATGTCTAGCTGGCAGGTGTCATCTGACCTTGACCTCATTTTCATGGTTCAGTGATCAAAGTTAGTTTTTTTTAAAGTTTTGGTCTGTTTTCCTAATACTATATGCAATAGGTCAACAAAGTTTGGCGTATGGAAATATTTTATTATGTACATGTAAGTCTTGCAGGTGTTATTTGACCTTGACCTCATTTATACAGCTCCCTGCTCAGTTTAAAGTTTTTGTGTTTTGCTCTGTTTTTCTTAAACTATAATCAATAGGTCAACTATATTTGTTTTATGGAAGAATTTTGAACTGTACATGTCTGCATGGCATGCTTTATCTGATTTTGACCTTATTTTCATGGTTCAATGTTTAGTTTTCTTGTTTAAGTTTGTTTCTTAGAAAATATAAACAATAAGTCAAATATATATAGTGTACTGAATGATTGTAAGGTGTACATGTATTTCTTGTTCGGTTTATATGACCTTGACCTCATTTTCTTGGATCATGTTAAGTTTATGTGATAGTTGTAGTAAAGCTTTATATTTAGGACTATCAACATAATATCAATGATTGAAGAATGCAAGACATTTCAGCAAATGCAGTCTTATTCCATTTATAAAGGGGCATAACTCAAAACGGTATAAGTGGTGCCAACCAAATTGGAATTTGTTCTGTGTTTTGTGGTAATATGATTTGTTTCATTACATTTGGTAAAGGGAAATTTGAGTTACATGTAGATAATTTAAACTAATTTTGGGACATATAGATGGATAAGGGTAAAACCTAATGCCACCTACGCCATGGTGGGGGCATTACAACAAACTACCTAAAACAACTTGTCAACAAAAAACAACAGTAGTATCAACAAATGCTAATTTTTATTTCCGACTAGTAACTTACCTACACATGTAGTTTAAATTTCTCAGCCAACAGGCTATTCCATGACAATATTTTGATGTATTTTTATGCCATTTGTAAGGGGCAATATGTTTTACCCTTGTCTGTCCCAAAATTGGTTTACATTCTCAAACTTAAGTTTGCCTCAACCAAATTTTATGAAACTTATACACAATGCTTATAACCACTATGCAAAGATCAAGTTCAAAACTTGGTGGCAACTTTTTTACTGTTCTAGAGTTATGCTCCCTTAAAAATTATAAAAAAAATCCCCATCCATTTTATTTCTTGTTTGTGTTTATGCTCTTTTTTGGGAATTTTTTTATTACTATACCAGGAAGTCCTGTTTTGAAATTTTCCGACAACTATACCTGGTAATATGTTTTGATATTTTTGACAACTATACCATGTAATATGTTTTGATATTTTCCAACAACTATACCTGGTAATATATTGTTGATATTTTCAACCCAATGTAAAGAACTTATGGGGATGTACAAATACCCTTCCTCATCCACTATATGTTTTTGTTTTGTTTTCTATTTGTATCCATTTGATGAGATCAGCCTTTTTCAAGTATTTTTGTCTCGCCTTGACAGTCTAAAAGCAACACAAAGAATGCGGTTTTCTTTGGTGGCAGCGTCAACAATGTATTAGTTTGTGATGAGGTCTAGTTTATGGTGAACCACATTTGGTAGGTTAATGATAATATTTTGTATGCAGTTAAATAAATATGGGCACATCTCATTTCCATGGAGATTATTTAACCCTGTCTCCTCAATTATGGTCTATTGACTTTGAAACTTTTGCTTAGTTAACATGTATTAGTTTGTGATTAGATCAGTTTATGGGAAACCACTAGTGGTAAGTCAAAGATATTTGGCATACAATTGTATAAGCATTGGAATATCTCATTTCCATGGAGTCAAAAAATCATCCAAAAAATAACTTTTTATTCCAAAAATTTAAAGAAGAATAATTTTTAAAAACTGAGTGGTCAGTAAACCAACTCGTAATGGCGTCTGTAAATTAATGAAGGGATGATTTCAACTTCACCCAACTGTTGATTGCACATCTATTCTGAAATATTGAGGGGGGAAAATATAGGTACATATAATTCATATCTTGACATTAACAGTGAGAGTTTTTCCTAGTTGAAACGATATTTCAAAGCTTTTCTTTCCCTTTAAAATTTCCAAGATACAGGGTTGCTGCTATAATGCAAGCTATTGAACCAATGGTAAAATTGTCATCTTTCCTAACAATCTACAGACACTATAAAGGTTTGAATGACTACAGATGTTTTCCACTTTTCTGTAATTTGACATGTCACCATGTTTTTACATGAGAAACATCACTGGTGGAGCAGAAACAACTTACTCATCTTCATTCCTAGGTTTTGATAGGGTTTGTGTTGCTCAATCTTTAGTTCTCTATAAAGTTTTTGGTAGAGAGTGGACTTGTGGCCATGATGTTGCATGCATAATGTGTGTGTTTATCAAGTATTTCTATAGCTTTAAATGAAGGCACTGGCAAATTGTTGCATTTGTATTTTTCACAAATATGAATAGACAAACAAAACAAACTGTTTGAAAAAATCTTTTTTCTTTCAATAACAAAGCAATAATTTATACACTTATTTTATATATCACAGCTTTTAGTAAGTTAGTAGATAAACAGAAAGCTTTGGAGATTTTTAACAGTGTATAAATGTATAATGGTGGCAAATTATTGAGATTTCTAAATTGATGTTGCAAAAAAAACTTAATATATATTAATGATCAGAAGATGAAATTTATGTCATGAATCATCCTTTTTGACTACTGTAGAAATTAAAATTTTGTAAGATTTATTAAAACTTGGCTGGTGTCACACCAAACATTACCATTCCATTGAATTCTTTATTTTAGAGAAACATATGTAATCCTTACAACAGTACAACTTTAACATACCTTCAACCATGATAGCAATTAAGATAGCAGGGAATTTCTCCTGTATTCAAATTAAAAATCTAACATGCCATATGTTTTTGAAACATTAGTTACTTGAGCAAATAAAGTAAAATCACAAAAAATACTCATTTAACCAAATATTCTGATCATAATAATAATCTTCCTGAACATAACAATTTCAATAAAAAATGCATAATCAATTACTTATTTGGCATTTTGAAATTAAAAAAAATGCACCTTGAAATGCAGTCGACAAGTTATTCAATGAAAGTATTAAATTAAAGATTGTCTTTCTTATTATTAAAACACCTCACAAACCTGAACATGTATCTATTCAGCTTTTAAGAAGGTAAATTGCATGCAACATAATATTAAATCTGATATACGCTTTACAGTAAATCAATTCCTTGAAAATGTGCAGAGAACTATTTAAGTTATTTTTAAGTCTTTGAGTTCCTTTAGCAGAGATTCTTCTGTCTTTAATTTGTCCAACTGTAAAGAAAACAAAAGAATATTTTATTATATGAGGGACTGAGATTTAATGCAGCATGATATAACTACAGCAGGATCAGTAGAAATATCACTATCAGTCTATCAGCGTTTCCGAAAACAAAATATTGAGAAAGCCATAGTGAAAAGCATTGGTTGAACAGTTTTAAAGTAAGTTATTGCACAGAAAAAAAACCATTTCCGATCAAAAACTCTTGAATGGCAATGGTGAAATCATCAATATCAAAATTTACCATTTTTTTTTCATTGGTAACATATTAAAATGGGAAATGCATTTGATTGAAGGTTTTATAAATTATTGCATATTGCAACATATGAGAGTCATTTTTACAATTAAAATAATGGACCATTACTCTGTTCCAGAAGAATGCCTGAGGTAGCGCATTTCTTAAAGACAATAAATGCAAATTAAAAAATTGCACTTGCGTTTTCTCAATGATTCTTTTAATGTGGGACATACTACTTTTGGAAAAAAATGTTTCAAATATATAGAAATAAATGGGGACTGCGTACATGGGACACCAATGATGTCCCTGCTTGCATATCATATGAAGTTATAAAGGGACATAACTGAAGGCGTTAAAAGTGACGCTACCCAAATTTGTACTTGATCTGACTTTTGTGGTACATGTAATACGTATTGTGTATAAGTTTCATAACATTTGGTTGAGGCAAACTAAAGTTAAAGAAAAGAAATGATAAATTCAGCAATTTTTCCATTTATAAAGGGACATAACTCTTGAACAGTAAAAGTGATGCCACCAAAATACAAACTGGAACTGTGTTTTGTGGTAATAAGTATTGTGTATAAGTTTCATAACTTTTGGTTGAGGCAAACTAAAGTAAAAGAACGAAAAATTTGTAAAGGGCATAACTCTTGAACGGTAAAAGTGATGCCATCAAAATCAAACTTACATTTATTTGAGGCAAACTAAAAGAGAATGAAAACCAATTTTGGGACGTACAGGACAAACGTACATATTTAAGTAGACGGACAAGGGTAAAACTTTGTGCCCCCTCTACTACAGCTAGGGCAAAAAAGGTCTAATGGAAACTGGAGATGTCTGGAAAAATGATAAATATTTCTCAAACTATTTCATAATAGCAAATGCACAGCTACAATATATTTACAACTTCCTGCAAAGGTCAAGGACACTATCTTGATTTTATTATGTTTACCTGATTTTTTTCCAGTGGTTTTCCTGCCTGTTGTTGTTCCTTGAGTTTTTGTATTGCAGATAATTTCTAATGAAAAAAAAAACATCAACACTAATGAATAAAGAGTAATTGATATTATACTTTCTTTAAAATATTCTACCCCATTGTACTTAATAACAACACATGAACCTTCTATTGCTTGGTAAGTATCTGTACTTTTAAATTTTTAAATATTTTTCTCAGCATGTTCATCGGAAAAAGAAAAATGAATCAATTATTTTGTCATATTAAAACAATAACATAGCCCTTAACAAAACTTGTTTCTTGGTTTTTTTTGGGATTTTTTTTTTGGAAGGAAGGTATGTTAACCTAAGATTCCAACCAAACATATCACCTCTATATGTCATTGTAGGCTTTTGCATATAGATAAAACAGAACTGTCTGTTCATCCAATGCCTTAGACTTAAAATCTATATTAAAACTGAATTTCTGTTAGAAATAAACCCATCATAGATACCAGGACTCAATTTTATATTTACACCAGACGCGCGTAGGCATTGTTAAAAATAAACAGTATCAAGGCAAATTTTGATGCTAACTCTCAAAATAAATCTTACACTTCCAAGCTGTTTTCACCAACATCAGAAATTCTGACTATGTTATCCATTGTTTTGCTACAAAATGTACACATATTCTAAAGAACCTACTTTGTTTAAATTTTTAATTTTCTTGTCCACCTCTGGATCCCCAGTTAATTGTGGCCGTCCTAAGTCAGATAGAGATGGTCCTCCTGGAACACTGGCTGTAGCTTCTGTTTCTGCTTGCTATTTAAATATATTTGAATGTTGTTAGTAATTGTTCACTGAAGTAGAATTGATATTGGTCAAACAAGTGTGTATTTGCCAGCTGAAATCAGTCATCAATTCAGATCAATAGTTATACATGTGAAACAGATTTAAACCTTTAATAAGTGAAAGTATCAACACAGAAGTATTTTATCATGGTGGTCAATCTTACTGCAACAATAGTTACTTGTTCTACGTCAATTCATAGCTCAGAGTATGACTGTTATTCAACATGATAATATTAATTTTAAATCTGCATTCAACTGATTTATATTAAAATCATTGTAAAATCATTTTGTACAAACAAAATGTAATATAATAGACAAAGATGTTCTAACCAACCTACTTTCAGCTTTTCAAGCTGAATTCTAACCGTTTTATTATTTTAAAGCATTAACTAAATCTATTTTGAACATGCTTTGTAGGTTTCAAAATTAAACAACTTTTAAGTATAATTGTATTTCAATAAAAGTTTGAATACTAAATTTTTCACATTTTTGTCAGAATATATATGGTATTGATACTAATATCAACCATATTAACCTTTCATCAAAGAATATGTATAAATAAAACAATATGGAAAAACAATCCTTGCATATCTGGCCTAACAATATGTATCCACAAGAATAAATAAATTACTTCTAAGTCTGTACAACTTACACCATCTTCCTGTGCTGACTTAGCTTTCCTGGCCTCCCTCTTCTTTCTGTTTTTACTTGCTGCCTTAGATTCTTCTGTAAAAGTCAAAGTATTTGTTATGCCATAAATGACTGTGCAAGACCTTCATGGATATTAAAGGTCACTAATCACGTCAGTAGTAAGTCAACAGCCCCACAAAGTTGATGTCCTGGCCTCCTGGGCAGTATAAATATTTGACGATTATCAAAATATTGATATATTTTGTTACTGTAGCTTGGGCAATGCATATATATTTTTATGATCATCATTTTTGCTTAAATTATATTCCTGCAACCAATCGACTTGATTGGTTTTAATTTTCAGTTTTGATTAATGATATAATCAACATTCTTTTAAATTGTATTCAAAAAGAGTATCTTCACTTCTTAAAGAAGGTAATGTTTATTTTTATATGATTAACATAATAAAGAAAACTTAACATGAATGTTGCATTTTTTTAGCAATAAAAATATGGACTTACCACCAGTATGACCAGGATTTAGTTTCTTCGTTGGATCTGATGCAGCTTCATATTCATGTAGTTTTACTGATGCCTCTGTTCCTCTTGCTTGAGGTGGACGGTATGCTTTTTGTTTGACTGAAATTTTAATTATATCACTTAATTTTAAAAATTTCATGATGGCCCGCAGGATTTTTTTTTGACAAGGTCATACAGACGCATGAATAAAAGGCACATTAGATTACATTGGTCATTCCCAATCCTGCACTAGTACTTTAAGATTGTTTTTATGCCCCATTTATGGACATTATGTTTTCTGATCTTGCGTCTGTCCATTTGTTTGTCTGTATGTCCTACTTCAGGTTGAAGTTTTTTGTTGATGTAGTTTTTGATGAAGTTGAAGTTTCAAGTTGATTAGACTTCAACTTCATCAAATACTACATCGACAAAAAAATTGAATCTGAAGTCTAATCAACTTGAAACTTAGTACACATGTTCACTATGATGTGATCTTTCTAATTTTAATGCCAAATAAGAGTTTTTAGCCCATTTTCACGCTCTACTAAACATAGAAAATTATAGTGCTGATTGGGCATCCGTGTACTAGGGACACATTCTTGTTCATATGTAAACAAAAGATAACTGAATACGTCAATAATACGTTAGAATGAAATTACCAGAAAAGATGAAAACTGTTCAATAATTCAATTGTTAATATTTTAAACGTATGTTCCATAAAACTTAAGTTCCAAGAAATTTTATACTTTACAAAACCCAACAGATAAAGATTTTAGCAAACCAAACAAGAAGTTGGACATAATAGAAGATATCCTTTTTCAGTCATTAAAAGCATTTCAATTCAAAATTGTTACATGCAACAAATCTTTCTTCAACTTTTGATTTATTACAAAACAAGTCTGAAATAGCATTCAGATAGTAAAACTGTGAAAACTGTGATGATTTGTATTGACATTCTGAAAAAGTGATCAAGACTCATGACCCCAAAAAAATGACCAAAATACTGTGAAAAAATTTTTCCTGTTCAGATGTTAGTACTACTTAGTTTATAGTTCCTTATGGATGGGGTTTGGGAATCTGACTATGGGTGTTTAACAGATTTTTACCATCTGGTTGAGGTACATCAACTGGAGCTTGTACTACCCCATATCTGATAGGTCTCTCTGGGTAAGCTCCTTTAGGTGCTGGTTGCCATGCAGTTTCCCACAATTCATGGTTTTGCTCTAACAAAACTTGCTGCAATAAGGTACCCGTATAATGCCATACTCTGTAGCTGTAAGGATAAAATATCAATTTCTTTAGAGCAATAATAAATACAAAGCTGTTGCACTTACCCTACGTTTAAACTAAATTTTAGTAGTTTGTACATAACGATCTCAGACTAACAAACTTTTAAAGTCTCAAAATGATTTACAGCGTCACATTTTGTATAGACACCTGTTTATTGCTAAATACAAAATATATAGATGATGTGTGATCGCCAGAGACATCTATCGATCAGATACCATATGACAGGATGTTTTAAACGGCATGGACTTCAAAAATGTACAAAACCCATACTGCATGTACTTAAAGACTGTGTTGCTCTCTAGGTGTCTTTTGGATATTTCTGTTGACAGGTTGCAGTCGCATTGAAGTATATCTCTTTATTTCCTATTATTGGAATAAGATATAACATGATTTGAAAAGAACAAATATCTCACCCATTAGCAACTCTGAGTCTTGGAGAACAAGTTGATGTTAATATATGTTCCCCATCAGGACACCATTCAAAACTTGTAGTATCTGGAGACTGTGTTTGAGTAATCATTCGTTTTTGTTTGACATCCCAAAACTCCAAATTTCCTCTTAAATTACCAAATCCTGCCAGACACAAAAGTGTCTCAGTTAAGGAAACAATTCAACAAAAATATTAAGTTTAAGAATTATGATGATAGGCATTCCATTATTTCTATTATTGATTAAAGTAAATATTTCTCCAAATTTCTTTAGATTTACATCGTTTAACAAAATACAACTGAATGTAAAAATTACTAATCTTAACTAATTTAAATTAATTGAAAAAACTGAGATTTTCAAAATATAAACTAAGAAGACAGGCTGCTTCAGCTCTTTTTAAATTGTGTGCTGTCGTTTACTTTCTTTATCAGGGTTGTGGTCTCCTTGTTGGTAAATGGAATGCACAAGTTGTGTAATTGTGTGTTATAACATCTATGATTGAGATCTACATGTATATTGGTATGCTGATAGACAGGCTTATGTGGACGTTAAACCTATCCACATTGCATAAGTACCAAGTGAGGCTGTCCAAAGTGGTGTTTGTTCTGGTTTTTATTCCAGAGGAGTACATGTAGGTGTTTGTTGGATTGTCACGTGTAATCTGTCCATTATTTTTGGTAATTCCAGCTATTAATTATGTACTATACAAATTTACAGATTTAGAGACAAAAAATTGAGTCTTTTGCTTCATAAAGTAGTCAAGGATATTGTTCCCTTGTGGATTGTAGAAACAGCTATTCCTTGGTCCCGTTCCAAAATCAAAGATAGGTTCCGTCTTCATGTTGTACAATGTGGCTTTAGCAGGCATAACTGACAAGTGTTAAGAAATCTGAGAACAAATTTACCTCATATATCCAATGAAGCTATAGCAACATAGTTATTTCTAATAAAAATCTAAAATTTAATGGTTCAAATAAATTTCTAGAACTTGACATTTCCATGCTTTTTTTAATTGTTACAATGAAACTAGAGGCTCTAAAGAGCCTGTGTTCCTCACCTTAGTCTATACACGTGTGCATATTAAACAAAGGACATAGATGGATTCATGAAAAAATTGTGTTTTGGTGATGGTGATGTGTTTGTAGATCTTACTTTACTGAACATTCTTGCTACTTACAATTTTGAAGATTTCTTGCTATTGTTGAATACTGTGCAATTGAAAATTTCTTGCTATTGCACAATACTTAATATAATAATTTTGGATCCTGATTTAAACCAACTTGAAAACTGGGCCCATAATCAAAAATCTAATTACATGTTTAGATTCAGCATATCAAAAAAGCCCAAGAATTCAATTTTTGTTAAAATCAAACATACACAGTTAGAATCGGCATATCAAAGAACCCCAATTATTCAATTTTTGATGAAATCAAACAAAGTTCGATTTTTGACCCTTTGGGCCCCTTATTTCTAAACTGTTAGGACCAAAACTCCCAAAATCAAACCCAACCTTCCTTTTATAGTCATAAACCTTGTGTTTAAATTTCATAGATTTCTATTTACTTATACTAAAGTTATGGTGTGAAAACCAAGAATAATGCTTATTTCGGCCCCTTTTTGGTCCCTAATTCCAAAACTGTTGGGACCTCAACTCCCAAAATCAATCCCAACCTTCCTTTTGTGGTCCTAAACTTTGTGTTTAAATTTCATTGATTTATATTTACTTATACTAAAGTTATTGTGCGAAATTTACCAATGCAGGGGCAGCAACCCAACAACCTGTTGTTCGATTGATCTGAAAAATTCAGGGCAGATAGATCTTGACCTGATAAACAATCATGTTAGATTTGCTCTAAATGCTTTGGTTTCAGAGTTATAAGCCAAAATCTACATTTTACCCCTATGTTCTATTTTTAGCCATGGTGGCCATCTTGGTTTGTTGGACGGGTCACCGGACACATTCTTTAAACTAGATACCCCAATGATGATTGTGGCCAAGTTTTGTTAAATTTGGCCCAGTAGTTTCAGAGAAGATTTTGGTAAAAGTTAACGACGACGACGGACGATGGACGCCAAGTGATGAGAAAAGAAATTATAATGTACACTTGAAAAGCTCAACTAAGTCTGCAATTTATTGATGATCCTCAGTTATATCAGGATAATCCTTCCGTGTATCTACTTAAGAGTTCTGATTAAAGACAGCAACGTTTTCATCTGGAAACAAGTTATATTCATGAACTTCTCATATTTTTACAAACGAAATTATTTTAATCAGTCACTATGAAAATTAACCAAAATTTCTTTAATATTCAATAATAAATTTCTGAGCTATGAACATTGATAACAAGTCAAAGAAAGATGCAATAAAAAATTACATTATACAAGTAGAAAAGGATACATCCATATACAACACAAAATTCTGTAGACTTTGGACTCCAAGCAATATTATAAATAGGTCCATTCTTTGCTGAAATTGAATAATACATTAAGACATCGCGTCAATGAAGAAAATATCTATGTCACAGGAGAGCAATCTGAACCTTGGGTTTTAGTTGACAACCTCTGGTAATAAGAAATCATGTCATGAAATGCCAAAACACTTTTAATTAAATAAAAATATGCACCATGATTTTTTTTCAGCTGAAAATCAGTATATAGGTTGTTTAAAGGATGTTGGAATGTTCATGGTGGGGGAAAGTTAGATGAAACAAAATCACTGAATTAATATCTGCCATAAGTTATTTTCTTCTGTTCAAGTCACCATTAAATTTGTTTATATATGTGTATGTATGAATATATCTACCTCATGCTTATATTATAGTTTATGTTACTTGTACATCTTAAGATTTTTTTTTTGTCCTTTTAGGCTTAACCAGCTCAACACTTACGCCAGGTTTCGAAATATTTTTGCTTTGAGCAGCAGTGAAGAGACTTTATTTGATGAAATACTATTTGAAAATGCATATGAATATCAATGACAGTTGTCTACTGTTGCCACATATATATATGTTTATGAAACTATATCCTATCACATCTTCTAGATCTCTATATGACTTACATCTTGGTACAAGACATGCATCACCATTTATATTCATGTAATGTAACCCCTGGTCGCCATAGTACGACTGATCAGATAATTCTGTAGAAGTTAAGGCTAATAATGCTGTTCCTGCATTGTTCCACAACATCTTCACATCCTCAGCTTTATAAAAACTTCTATTGGCTATGGCAGCTCCTTGGCCACCAAAATTGGGATATTTATATAATCTAATAAATGAAGGTTGTCCCTACATAAAAGTTGAATAAAAAAACAAAACAATATCATATATATTTTAATACCAGTATCATATATCATTTATATTTCAATATATTACAGAAATTTAAAAAAAAATATTCATTGGACAACTGGTCCAATTATCTTATACAAGAAACAATGAAGACCACATTCAATACAGCAATATATAAGTTTTAATTGATTCAAGCAGAATATTGAAACCAAAACTTCATTTAAAATCATTCTTTTGATTGTGCATTTGAATTTTCACCATCACTGCACCAAACTTGTTTGAAATGTTTTAAACATTTAATGAAGGTTCGTTAACATGACATCACACAAATTGTTTCTGTGCCTTTATTGTGTACTTTCAATAAAACAATGCTATTTAAGGGTTAACACTAGAATAAGTCAGGGAATCGATACTGAATTTGACCCTTACAATATACATTTTTATTAATTAACTTCACTGTTATCGGACTTAATATGATGAAAACTGCCTATGCAATATAATGTGTTAACTCAGCCAATACAGAATAACTCGGCCAATATAGATTTTTTTCTGTATTGGCCGAGTTATTCTATATTGGCCGAGTTGACACAAGTGCAGGATTTCGGAACGTCTCTAGATTTTACATCGAAAGTCACGATAAACACGAACTGAAAGTAAACAGTTGTTTTGAAGATGCAGTTGTCATTTAGTTATAACTTAAACATGCTAAAAATGTCAGTATGGCATACATTTCAGGCGAAAGACAGTCACAATCATTTAAAAGGTATTTTGAAAGCAGACAATAGAACTATTTCAGGTTTGGGGAACGAGTAGATTATCACAAAGCTTGACGACCTCATAATTTCACGATTTGTACACATCGATTTTAAATTAGTTTCTGCATAACACATGCATGGCAGTACCTTTCCAATTACTATTTATGTGTTGCATCTAAATTTAATTAACACTTTATAGTGACTGAAAAGGGTAGAAAAATTCATCAGATGAGAAAATGCCGAAGACACCTGGAAACAGCACCAGATCATTATGTATTGCATCTAATAAAAAGAAACAAACTGAGATTTGGATAGTTCCACTTCAAGGTAAAAATATTTATCTCTTTTGAAATGAAATTAAAAAAATATTGTAACACTGTAGTTAATTAATAAAGATACTATTACGTGTATTTCTGTATTGGCCTTGTTATTGGTCCTCGGCCAGCTGTATTGGCCTTCGGCTTCGCCTCAGGCCAATACAGAAATACTTACGTAATAATATCATAATATAAATGACACTTTTGATGATCAATTGTTTTGTTCTATGATTAGTTTGCCAGGAAGAAGTGTAAATAGCCTTTGGCATACTATCAAATAATATTCATGTACTTATTGAATAACTTAAAAAATGAAAGTTTATATCCTGAAGATAAGATTATTTTCCATTGTTAAAATAACAAATTTGCAGATTAAATTTCAATTAAATTGTTTTTATCATTGTGGTAAAAAAAAAAAACATTATTTAAGACATTATTTTATTTACTACTAAATATGTTTCCTATTGGAATTTTGAGAAAAATTAAATCAATTCTTTTTAATCTTTTAAACATGTTTATACTGGTAAAGAAGTATATAAAGATTGTTCAACCCTGTCACACATTTTAAGTGCCTGTCCCAAGTCTGGACGTGTAACTCAGTAGTTGTAATTGGCTGTAGTTCTCTGTCAAATTTGTTTTTAATTCATTATTTCAACATTTATCACCCAATTGGTTTTTATTTTTAATTGAGACCAATTTCGTTATGCAGGAGTCTATAATAGTTGCGAAAAAAATCCAAAGTATGCCAAAGGCTATTTACACTTCTTCCTGTAAAGGTAAAAATATTTATCTCTTTTGAAATGAAATTAAAAAAATATTGTAACACTGTAGTTAATTAATAAAGATACTATTACGTGTATTTCTGTATTGGCCTTGTTATTGGTCCTCGGCCAATATTTTTACCTTTACAGGAAGAAGTGTAAATAGCCTTTGGCATACTTTTATGGGATAAAAACTCTAATTTGGCATACTTTGGATTTTTTTCGCAACTATTATAGACTCCGAAATTGGTCTCAATTAAAAATAAAAACCAATTGGGTGATAAATGTTGAAATAATGAATTAAAAACAAATTTGACAGAGAACTACAGCCAATTACAACTACTGAGTTACACGTCCAGACTTGGGACAGGCACGTAATAGTATCTTTATTAATTAAAAAAAATTCCAAAATTGTCTGTAACAAGAATGTGTCCCTAGTACATGGATGCCCCATCCATCATTTTCTATGTTCAGTGGACTGTGAAAATGGGATAAAAACTCTAATTTGGCATTAAAACTAGAAAGATCATATTTTAGGGAACATAAGTGTACTAATTTTCATGTTGAATGGACTTCACCTTCATCAAAAACTACCTCAACCAAAAACTTTAATCTGAAACAGGACAGACAGACGGATGGATGATTGAATGGTCACACAGACAAGAAAACATAATGCCCATAAATGGGGCATAAAAAATTATCAGTATAGAAAAATCAAATGTACACACATGAATCTTACCTTACTTCCTGGTACATAACCAGCCACATAATATGGAGGACCACTCACAGCTAAAGCAAAACTTGACACTTTCTGCATGTGTAACTTGGTTTTAATACTATCTGTTCAAATATATGTATATAAATCATTTTAATTATACAAGTCAAAGTAATTCTGAAAAGGTGATATAATTTTGTATATAAGAAGACTTTGAGCCCTTGCATATACCATTGCAACAAACTTAAAAGTTCTGGAAATACTCCAAAAAAAAAAAGTCATTTGTTAAACTATATTCTAATATGACAACCTATTATCGTCAACCAGTATAATCACAATATATCTACCTTTCGTGCAAACGCAGTAACACACAAAAACATCTGTTCCGAGTTATGACCAACTTATTTAAACTGCCAGTTTTCTCAATTTTTGACATCAAAATCTGCAGTTTAATAGGCCAAGATTCGGATACAATGTATTTATCTCTATTCTACAGCAATATATTCAATTTAATCCATTTCAATTTATTTTACATGGTAAAATGTCATATAACAAAATTCCCCGAAATGATGTTATTGTCTTGGCATGGCAACGAAATAAGGTGACACACAGATAAGTTTCCATAAACAAAAAATCAAATGTAAATACTGGACATTTTAAGGCTTCTTTTACGCCTGAGAACGAAAAAAAATTACATTGGAAGAAAATATACAAGTGAAAAATGCGATTAAGAAAAAATAATCATTGAACTATATAATATTACTAATATTATCAAAATTGGGTAAAACGGAACAGCCAAAACAGTATCGTATGTATAGGGTTTTCACGGTTAACAAAATTACCGAATATATCATATTAGAATCAAAATAATTCATGGCAGCCGTAGATTTGTTTTCATTTAACCATGGGTTTGGCATTTATATTCTTATTTTACCCCTCACTAACGCTCAGGGTAAAATAATCAAATATAAATGCCCAACCCATGGTTAAATGAAAACAAGTCTCAGGCCCGTAGCCAGGATTTTCCAAAGGGGGGTTCGTTTGACTCACAAACTCGACTTTAACAGTCACAATTCGAACAGAACATCGACTTTAACAGTGCTTATTAGTTTTCAAGGGGGGGTTCGTCCGAACCCCTCGAACCCCCCCTGGCTACGGGTATGTGTCTACGACTGCCATGAATTATTTCTTAATTTATAACCCTTTCATGCTTTAAAACTTAATAGATCCAGTGGCAGATATTACACAACATTTTACTAAATTAACTTTCTGAGTTGATTTTGAATGTGCTAGCTGGGTAAGATACACAATTCATTTAAAGTGCAATTTTTATAGCTTTTTCTTCATTCCTCTGCCCATATATCACACTTCGATTATTATGATGATTCATTTCAAATCTTAGACATTCTCACATATATGTAGTTAAAGTTTCTATAATTTAGTATACTATATAATTATTCTGCTTTTCATCTTTTGTCCTTTTTCAGTTCACTTATTTATTTACTACCAATTAGTAACAGTCTTTTCAAAATCTTGTTATTTTGAAACAAAGGTTCAAACATCCTTTAAAGCAAGCAATGTTAATTGGTTCAAAATTTGAAGCCTTTATTTTTATTTTTTCATTTTAAATCTATAATAGATCATAATAGGCACTTACCAAAATCATTATTCTCAAAGAAGTGAAGTTCATTATTAACATTTCGACAACATATTCCTTCATCGTTTGTCCAAACTGGATCCCTGTAAAGATACCCTTTTATATATAGCAGTAACATCGCAAGGTTAGGTCAACTTATTATAACAGAAGATTCTTAGAATATACATCTATCTGTGGTCCAGCACAGGTTACTTAATTATATCTGACAGAAGTAAGATTTCTCTTTTCAAAAGGGGCTTTTATTATAATGCAATAAATTATTCAGAAGGAGGTATATTCAATTTAAATTATATTTCTGATTCTAATACACTTTATTTTTTTCTCAAAATCTCTCAATGTCCTTACACTCATATTTATAAATAAATTCAAACCATCTGAACTATATGGGCATATAATTCACATCATAATGGAAGTCATTGAATCAAGAAAATAAATTATTAAGAAATATGTCATTTTATAAAAGTCTTGTCTGCAAGAACGATTCGCATAACAATTTGGTACATTATTTTAAGAGAAACATTGAAATACCAAATTGTGCTTGATTTTGACAAAAATTTTGAGAATATTCCTGTATAAAGTCAATTTACTGTATTGAAGTCTATATGAACGAGTGACCGGTGAAAAATAATGTTATTCCAATTCTTGAACCAATGCATACAAAAATCATAAACTTAGTCTTCTGTGCATGATTTTATCATTTTTTTCGCATAAATTTCGTATAATCGTCATATTTTTTCAATCAGTCAGTTGTGAAATATGGCAGGTAATTAAAGTTCGTGTTTTGAAGCCGAAGTTTAACGATTGTCACCTGTTTGTCAACAATCAACAAAAAAAATATGGATATTGAGCACGTGTTTTACATGTACAATCAGATAATAGTTTATTTTAAGGACATCCTTGCGTATTGCGATCACCCGATTTTTACGAGATGGGTCATACTGAGGTCGCTCGGGGAATTGCTTCCTTGAAGCAAGCAATTAAAATAAAGTAAACTTCTTCTAAATATGAACATATTAAAGAATTTTCTTCAGAAAAAAAAATATATATGTACATAAGTTTTATAATGAAAACTATCCATTGAGTTATAAAAAGAATATTCATTATTTTTCTTAATTTGAGGTTTTTTATGACTTCAAATTTCTTACCAATTTGCTTGTTTCTTTTGAATCAAACTCTTCAGCAGTTTGCCTGTTTGCATGTTGTATATATGTAAATTTGCATTTCCCTTTTGTGTTTCAGGATTCACTGAAACATAAATGTTTTTTTCTATTAGTTTGGGACATCCTGTCACTTACTTTTTTTCAAAAAATTATCAGATATATAAAAGATTATCACATATTTACTGTTCAGACATCACATATGTAACCTTATCAAAAACTTGAACATAGTTTTTAATACTGCCTACATGTATGTTATCATTTTTAATGTTTCAGGAAAGATAACTAGAGGCTCTAAAGAGCCTGTGTCGCTCACCTTGTCTATGTGCATATCATAAACGAAGGACACAGATGGATTTATGACAATATTGTGTTTGTAGATCTTACTTTACTGAACATTCTTGCTGCTTACAATTATCTTTATCTATAATGAACTTGGCCCAGTAGTTAAAATATTTTGTATAAATCTACAAAATTTATGAAAATTGTTAAAAATTGACTTTAAAGGGCAATAACTCCTTTACTCCATGGATATTTTTTTTTAAATACTTGATTCGCATAGGATTTTTTTCAGTAAAAAAAGTCATCAGGTTTAAAGTGTTAATGCATTGTGAAAACTAATATTTCATCAATGAAATTCAAGTCAGATATTCTCATGAATCTCCTTTTTATATTGGATACAATTTTTTTTAAGTCTGATACACATTTTGGAGACGTAGCGTTTCAACTGAGGTACTACACAGGCGTCATTATGGAGTAAAGGGGTGGCGTCATTATGGAGGAAAGGGTTAAGGGGTCAATTGACCACTTTGATCAAGTTGACTTATTTGTAGGTCTTACTTTGCTGTACATTATTGCTGTTAACAGTTTATCTCTATCTATAATAATATTCAAGATAATAACCAAAAGCTGCAAAATTTTCTTAAAATTACCAATTCAGGGGAAGCAACCCAACAACGGGTTGAGGTCAGGTGAGCTAAAAATTATATCAAAGTGAATTTATTATGAATACCTTCTTCTTGGAAAGGTAAAGCCACTACTTAAGTGAACACTAATTTATAGGATCTGATATATTTTTTTACAGAGCTTAAAAGGAAAAAAAATACAAATAAACTAATCCTCCTTTAATAATAATGTAATAAAATGCATTTATGTAAGTTACCTGAATAATTTTCCCATATTAACAAAATACTGCCTTTTGGAGAAAACTTCATACAAAAAACTTTAGCATGAGGTAAATCCCATAACTGCTGGTAATCTGACGTCTTATAAACTTTGACACTAAAAAAAGTTTTACAAATTATAAATTCTATTTGATGAATGATAGAATTCAAATGAAGTGGTACTCAATACTGAAAATAGGGATTCATTTTCAAAAAAAGTATTTATCTACCTTAGTATATACATGTAAATATATAAACATGTACACACCAATTTCAACAATTGATGGTTTCAAGTTTTTCCAATATAATTTCAATTTTTCTGAATATTTTCATGAATACAGTAATAGACCATGTTGGTCTGTCAGACATACATAAAATTTATTTTCACTGAATTAACAACTTTTCTAAATGTATATGCCAATCTTCTATTTCAAACATATGGAATTATATACTAGGAATATTAATGTTAGTATATTAGGCTATTTTCCTTCAAATAAACATCAATAAAGACTACTATTCTATGATCACAGTTATATTACACTTAGTGTATGATCACAACTAACAAATTTACCTTTCACCATTACACCATGCTATAAGTGCCCCATCTGAACCGAATACAACCACTTTAGTCTTTGAACTGGTTTCCCTGAAGAAGAAAATAAAAATTAGTTAATAAAAACTGAATTGTTTACAGTTGTTTAACCTTGTTAGTGTTTTGTATAGATTAAATGTTCAATTTATGAATGGTACATTGCAAAAGAAAATTCAAGTTGATAACTTTAAGCATTATCATCAATTTTTGTGGTTGTTATTGACCCTTTAAAACAGAGAGAAACATTCTTTTTACATGCATCTCACCCTGACATGATTCTCATGAGGATCTCATATCTTTCTTTTTAACATTCTGGACAATAAAACTACTAAAAAAACTGATATTCTAAAATCAACAAGAAAATAATTTTTTCTTAAATATCTTCAACGAAGAAACCACTGAAATTGCTGCTTTGAAAAGAGTTGTAATACAAAATGGATTTAGCAACGTGCTGCAGGTTGAGATTTAGCAAATTTCTATAAAGGTATTGTAATACATTTGCAAAATCTCAATAACATAAAAAAACTAAATTACAAAATAAAGAAATTCTGTAGAAAATAAGTGCATTTATATAATCAATTCAATTACCCTGTGAAATCTGGACGAGATCCAAGTGTAGGTGGTCCATTTACCATCCAAATACCATCACTCCCACGAACTGAAATAAATAAATAAATTAAGGACCGTAATTCCTGAGTGAACATTGTCAATATTAAAGTTGGTTTTCATTTTGTCATTAGTGAACATAATCAAATTTAGAAAGGTAATTGTTTGAAAGCCACTTTAGTAGCTGTGGAACATGGTCTGCAAAAAGTAAAAAAATAACATAAGGACCTAAGAGCTATGGTTCTGCAGCTAATAAAGTTATTGAACAAAAACAACTGAGTCTTCTAAATAACCTTTAGCCAACAACCCCAAATCTTACTTGAAAGTCTAATTAATATTTAAACTTTACAGATGAGAAATAATTCAGAAAAACTGCCAGAGGCATACTGTGATACATGTAAACATACAATGAAGGTGGACCCCCCCCTTTTTTTGTGGGAAAGAAAATTGGTTGATTATATAGGGAATCACTGAGGACAGACTGAGGATTAACGGGGGCGTAGCTAGAAAGAAACAATGTGCAAGCAACTTCTGCGAAAAAAAATTGGGACCTTTTTATGCAGAAAAATGTTTTCTTTTTCGGTTTTCGTTCATAGGACGGTTAAAAGAGGAGTTACATGTATATGTAGATAGGACTATTTATGAAATTTAAATTTATGAATGTAAAACTATTAATAAATCTTCTGAATAGAGTAATACATAAACAACAAAATTGAGAATGGAAATGGGGAATGTGCCAAAGAGACAACAACCCGACCACAGAGCAGACAACAGCAGAAGGTCACCAACAGGTCTTCAATGCAACGAGAAATTCCCGCACACGGAGATGTCCTTCAGCTGGCCCCTAAACAAATATATACTAGTTTATGTGATAATGAACGCCATACTAAACTCCAAATTGTACACAAGAAACTAAAAGTTAAAATAATACAAGACTAACAAAGGCCAGAGGCTCCAGACTTGGGACAGGCGCAAAAATGCAGCGGGTTAAACATGTTTGTGAGATCTCAACCCTCCCCCTATACATATAGCCAATGCATAAAGGTAAACACATAACAATACGCACATTAAAATTCACATATTTGTGATACAGAATTTACTCAAAATTGTCCAAAATCTGCTCTTCGGGTCTAGGTAGAAACAAACTTCTCTATTACTTTAATTGTCAATATTCACACTGAAATGCCGATGAATATGCAGTAATGCTAGTAACTGTCGTCGTTCATTGTTGATCGTACATTTGTTTTCAACATACGCAAAAAAAATAATAAGACTTTCCAATACTGTTTTGGTGTGTTTGCAGGGTTATTGGCTCTGGTAGTCTGTCGACCACATCGCCTCTGCATATTTTCAACCATATCGAAGGGTTCTGATAATTCTAATGCCGATTGGTCAGGTTGGCAAAGTATTACCCACCCGGGGGGGGGGGGGGGGGGGGGACCCGGGTTTTCCCGGGCTGGGCAATACTCCCAGAAATGGGTAATAGTGGGCATTACTGGGCAATATGATTTTTTAAGCTTATTTTAACACAAAATAGTAAAGACTTGTTATAGTTTCAAAGTATAACAGCTACAAATATACGGCTATTGGTACTTTACGGAACGGAACGGAACGGAACGGAACGGAAAAGAATTTCATTTAAGGTATCCAAAGGGGGCATTTATCAAAATTTCGAAAAATCTTTAAAACAAAACAAACTTTAAAATTTCTGTGTTTTACGGTTTTCCATATACAAATAACACAAATGTATACTTAATCTCATCTTCACAGGTGAAATGTGTAATAATGTATAACATCGGAAAATATTCTGTAGATGAATATGTCGGATTGTCCTGATAAATTATCATGAAATTAACGCATTTGCAAGTCATGCATTATGATATCTAGACTGACCTCACGTCGTCCTTGATTAGAGACAGTGATCCAGTTGAATCTGATTTAAACTTTTTAATTTATTTTTCCGTTCCGTTCCGTTCCGTAAACGGTACCAATTGCTCTGAGGAATTGGTATTTAACGGAAAAAACGGAAACAGACATCTTTAATGTAATTAAAGCAGTATGATAAAAAAAAATTGTCTGACACCACTTTTTGCATGAGTGGTATGTGTTTTAGATAGCATTTTCGACTTGATCAATAATAAAAAATTTAACACAAAGGCAGGTTACACAAAAAGTCTTTCTCCTTCCATCGGTAATTATATTTTAAAAAAGAGGCCTTCAACAGCCCGTTCCGACGATGATTAGAGACAGTGATCAAGTTGAATCTGATGTAAACTTTTTAATTTATTTTTCCGTTCCGTTCCGTTCCGCAAACTACCAATTGCTCTGAGGAATTGGTATTTAACGGAAAAAACGGAAACAGACATCTTAAATGTAATTAAAGCAGTATGATAAAAAAAATTGTCTGACACCTCTTTTTGCATGAGTGGTATGTGTTTTAGATAGCATTTTCGACTTGATCAATAATATAAAATTTAACACAAAGGCAGGTTACACAAAAAGTCTTTCTCCTTCCATCGGTAATTATATTTTAAAAAAGGGGCCTTCAACAGCCCGTTCCGACGATGATTAGAGACAGTGATCCAGTTGAATCTGATGTAAACTTTTTAATTTATTTTTCCGTTCCGTTCCGTTCCGTAAAGTACCAATTGCTCTGAGGAATTGGTATTTAACGGAAAAAAACGGAAACAGACATCTTTAATGTAATTAAAGCAGTATGATTAAAAAAAATTGTCTGACACCTCTTTTTGCATGAGTGGTATGTGTTTTAGATAGCATTTTCGACTTGATCAATAATAAAAAATTTAACACAAAGGCAGGTTACACAAAAAGTCTTTCTCCTTCCATCGGTAATTATATTTTAAAAAAGGGGCCTTCAACAGCCCGTTCCGACGATGATTAGAGACAGTGATCCAGTTGAATCTGATGTAAACTTTTTAATTTATTTTTCCGTTCCGTTCCGTTCCGTAAAGTACCAATTGCTCTGAGGAATTGGTATTTAACGGAAAAAACGGAAACAGACATCTTTAATGTAAATTAAAGCAGTATGATAAAAAAAATTGTCTGACACCTCTTTTCGCATGAGTGGTATGTGTTTTAGATAGCATTTTCGACTTGATCAATAATAAAAAATTTAACACAAAGGCAGGTTACACAAAAAGTCTTTCTCCTTCCATCGGTAATTATATTTTAAAAAAGAGGCCTTCAACAGCCCGTTCCGACGATGATTAGAGACAGTGATCCAGTTGAATCTGATGTAAACTTTTTAATTTATTTTTCCGTTCCGTTCAATTCCGCAAACTACCAATTGCTCTGAGGAATTGGTATTTAACGGAAAAAACGGAAACAGACATCTTTAATGTAATTAAAGCAGTATGATAAAAAAAATTGTCTGACACCTCTTTTTGCATGAGTGGTATGTGTTTTAGATAGCATTTTCGACTTGATCAATAATAAAAAATTTAACACAAAGGCAGGTTACACAAAAAGTCTTTCTCCTTCCATCGGTAATTATATTTTAAAAAAGAGGCCTTCAACAGCCCGTTCCGACGATGATTAGAGACAGTGATCAAGTTGAATCTGATGTAAACTTTTTAATTTATTTTTCCGTTCCGTTCCGTTCCGCAAAGTACCAATTGCTCTGAGGAATTGGTATTTAACGGAAAAAACGGAAACAGACATCTTTAATGTAATTAAAGCAGTATGATAAAAAAAATTGTCTGACAGCTCTTTTTGCATGAGTGGTATGTGTTTTAGATAGCATTTTCGACTTGATCAATAATAAAAAATTTCACACAAAGGCAGGTTACACAAAAAGTCTTTCTCCTTCCATCGGTAATTATATTTTAAAAAAGAGGCCTTCAACAGCCCGTTCCGACGATGATTAGAGACAGTGATCAAGTTGAATCTGATTTAAACTTTATAATTTATTTTTCCGTTCCGTTCCGTTCCGCAAAGTACCAATTGCTCTGAGGAATTGGTATTTAACGGAAAAAACGGAAACAGACATCTTTAATGTAATTAAAGCAGTATGATAAAAAAAAATTGTCTGACACCTCTTTTTGCATGAGTGGTATGTGTTTTAGATAGCATTTTCGACTTGATCAATAATAAAAAATTTAACACAAAGGCAGGTTACACAAAAAGTCTTTCTCCTTCCATCGGTAATTATATTTTAAAAAAGAGGCCTTCAACAGCCCGTTCCGACGATGATTAGAGACAGTGATCAAGTTGAATCTGGTGTAAACTTTTTAATTTATTTTTCCGTTCCGTTCCGTTCCGCAAAGTACCAATTGCTCTGAGGAATTGGTATTTAACGGAAAAAACGGAAACAGACATCTTTAATGTAATTAAAACAGTATGATAAAAAAAAATTGTCTGACAGCTCTTTTTGCATGAGTGGTGTGTGTTTTAGATAGCATTTTCGACTTGATCAATAATAAAAAATTTAACACAAAGGCAGGTTACACAAAAAGTCTTTCTCCTTCCATCGGTAATTATATTTTAAAAAAGAGGCCTTCAACAGCCCGTTCCGACGCTGATTAGAGACAGTGATACAGTTGAATCTGATTTAAACTTTTTAATTTATTTTTCCGTTCCGTTCCGTTCCGCAAAGTACCAATTGCTCTGAGGAATTGGTATTTAACGGAAAAAACGGAAACAGACATCTTAAATGTAATTAAAGCAGTATGATAAAAATAAATTGTCTGACACCTCTTTTTGCATGAGTGGTATGTGTTTTAGATAGCATTTTCGACTTGATCAATAATAAAAAATTTAACACAAAGGCAGGTTACACAAAAAGTCTTTCTCCTTCCATCGGTAATTATATTTTAAAAAAGAGGCCTTCAACAGCCCGTTCCGACGATGATTAGAGACAGTGATCCAGTTGAATATGATTTAAACTTTTTAATTTATTTTTCCGTTCCGTTCCGTTCCGCAAAGTACCAATTGCTCTGAGGAATTGGTATTTAACGGAAAAAACGGAAACAGACATCTTTAATGTAATTAAAGCAGTATGATAAAAAAAATTGTCTGACACCTCTTTTTGCATGAGTGGTATGTGTTTTAGATAGCATTTTCGACTTGATCAATAATAAAAAATTTAACACAAAGGCAGGTTACACAAAAAGTCTTTCTCCTTCCATCGATAATTGTCATGTCTCATGTTTCACATTCATTTATTTTCCGGAAAGAAACCGGACTTATTTTTTGTATTACAATTTTCATAAACTTCCGTCAAGTCACGTTAATTTTCTCTTGGACAATCCTTCTGATGCCACGATGTAAGTCACTTATACTTACCTTTTTTATGTATATATAGTGTAAACACATTCATTTTGATAGACTGCAATTGTTTTTATAAGTTTTTGACGATGCAAACAATTTTTGATAACCACATGCAAATTCGAAATCACTGTGAGCAAAGTGTGAATCGATAATATGTTTTCAGTTGGAATATGGTCAGAAATGTCACTGTGTGTAAACTTGACAGTAGATAAATTGCTTTTTTGCGAATAAGTTGATACTTTGAATATATGAAGTTTGTATACTGAATTCTTATTTTGAAATATATGTTTCCATTAGAGGTACATTACATTTTCTATTATTTGATACTACTTTTGTTGATTTATCTGAAATGTTACATTAGCTGTTTTTATATCGATTGTCTTTGTTTTATTGTAGCTTTTCACCATATAGATGTGCAACGGAATAAATACTATCTCACAGTATTGACTTTGATTTGTTAGTCCCTAACGATTTAGCACATAGGTTGAGCTGGACTGCGTCTAGGCAGTCACAGTAATTATATTTTAAAAAAGGGGCCTTCAACAGCCCGTTCTGACGATGATTAGAGACAGTGATCCAGTTGAATCTGATTTAAACTGTTTAATTTATTTTTCCGTTCCGTTCCGTTCTGCAAAGTACCAATTGCTCTGAGGAATTGGTATTTAACGGAAAAAACGGAACAGACATCGGTATGATCAGTATGATAAAAACAAGTCAGACCCTTCTTATTTGAATGAGTGGTAAGTGTTTTAGATAGCATTTCGACTTGATCAATATTTAAATAAACAGCTGCGCCATGAGCGCATGATACGCCCGTCGTCTTGTGAAAAAACATAAATCTTTTTTGAATAACACAGGGTTGTACAGGATGTCATGCTTAGTATATCCTGACTCATTCCTTATTCCCGCTCAATAGGAAGATTGTACAAGATTTATTTGGAAACCCGACGCAACATTAGCCTGTTAAGTTTTAAGCAATAGAGATACAGCGCAATATGTGAAAAAAAACCTCTTTTTTTACAAAAAACTCAATAACTCGAAAATGTAAAAATTAATCATCACCAAAAAGTATACAGATCTTTAGATTAATATAACAAAGAAGTGTGTAAAGTTTTAAGCAATAATCATAAATCGTTTTTGAGATATGGTGCGACATGTAAACCCCCCCTTTTTTTTTTTTACAAAATACTCAATAACTCAAAAATGAAATTTTTAATCATCACCAAAAAGTATACAGATATTAAGATTAATATAACTAAGAAGTATTTAAAGTTTTAAGCCATAATCAAGAATCGTTTTTGAGATACCGTTACGGTGCGACATGTGAAAAAAACACACCCCTGTTTTAGTTACAAAGTGCCGTAACTCAAAAAGTTGTAATCTTATTTTCACAAAAAAGTATACAGATCATTTTATCATCATAAGAAACAACTATGTTAGTTTCATGAAATTTGGATAAGTCGTTCTCAAGTTACGGTGCGACATGTTTACAGCGGACAGACGGACGGACGGACGGACACTGGACATTTGTATACCATAATACGTCCCGTCAAAATTGAAAATTGAGTATTTTGTAAAAAAAAAAAGGGGGGGGTTACATGTCGCACCATATCTCAAAAACGATTTATGATTATTGCTTAAATTGGTATTTAACGGAATCGAACGGAAACAGGCATCTGTAATGTAATAAAAGCAGTCTTGATAATATCAGTGCAAAGTTTTTAAAAATTACTTCTCATCTTATTTCAGTTCCCTTATGTCAAATTTTTAATTCAAGCATTAAAAAATCAGTTTATCCATCATTATTCAAACTAGCTGAAGTCATACCAGTTTTTGAAAATAAATGTTAAAAAATGATGTATTTAATTACAGACCAATTGCATTTTTACAATTAGTATCTAAAATACTTGAGAGACACGTAAAAACTTATTTAATGAACTATACGGACACATATAATCTGTTGTATGTCCTACATATAATCTGTTGTATGTCCTGCAATCAGGTTTTCGTTCGAACCATTCCTGTCAAACTGCCATGACAACTTTGTTAGATAAATGGTTAAAAGCAATTAATGAAGGCGAATTAGTAGGAGCAGTATTTCTGGATCTTTGTAAAGCTTCTGATGTTCTTCATCATAAACTGCTCCTCCAGAAATTACAAAAATACAGATTTTCTTATTCTTCACTGCACTGGCTTACTTCATATCTAACTGATAGACAGCAGGTTGTATACATTTCAAATACTTTTTCAGGTGTATTAAAAGTAAAAACAGGTGTACCTCAAGGGTTCGTTTAAGGTCCCATATTATTCTTATTATTCATTAATTTAACAGTGATCTTTTGGCTGATGATAGTACTATTTCTGTTACTGGTAAAAACAAAAGTTGTATAGCCAGACACTAAATACTGTGTTAGAAAATATTTCTCATTGGTGTGATGAAAACAAAATGTTAATCAATGTATCCAAAACAAAGAAAATGTGTTTATGTTCAAAACACAAACTTTCTGTCATGTGTAATGAACCTTTTAATATCTTCATTAATAATCAATATATTAATGAAAGTCAGCGTGAACAAGTCCTCGGTATTTTTGTGGACGCAACTCTGTCTTGGTCTGATCATATCAAATATTTTATTAAAAACTTTAAGGTAAATTCTTCCTTTAGCTCTACTAAAAAGGATCAAGAAATATTTAAATCATAATGCAAGAATTTTATTTTATAATGCATACATTCTTCCAAATTTTGACTACTGTTGTTCAATATGGGGCAACTGTAACACATTTTTAATCGACAGTTTGCTTAAATTACAAAAAAGGGAAGCTAGAATTATTTTAAATGAACACGATTTTCAAAAACCATCTGTTGAACTTTTTAAAGAATCTGGAATAATTCCAGTAAATACATGTAATAGAATATTATACCACAAGTCCTTATTAATGTATGAATAAAACAATGGATTGGTACCCCAATACTTGTCAAATCTTATTGTAACTACAAATAGCAAACAGTCGTACAGTACAGTACCCAAACCACTAGATCTTTCATATTCATCTTCTAGTATATACATTCCTGGTCCAGCTACCATCCATTTGTCTAAAAGGGATCTTCGGTTAATCCTATGGCACCAACATCACCCTTCACTATTGCATTATTCTGTTTTTGTGCCTGATCAATTGTGTTATAAAAAAGACATTTGCTGGTCTTACGGACAGTGAAATTTTCCTTTTCAAATTCCATTGACACCTGTGGATGATGTTCGGGAATGGAAGTCATATCTCGGAGACGGTCGGTAACGATCTAGCATAATTTACACGATCAAGACCTAAAACAGTACGCTTTCGTGCTTTATATGGATTTTTTGAAAAGTACGAAATCTCACTCATGAAATGAGCATAATACCAAAATCAGAAGAAGTTCTTAATTCATAATTGAACGCCAGGAATTAAACTGTGGTCGAAATGACTCTATTTTCTTACACCAGTCTTTTAAATCATTGAACGCCACAGAGTCATGACATAATTATATATTCTGAATTGAGCTTTCATAATCCGAAATTAACAATTCAAGCAAAATTCATGCGGTTGTCTGATACGCCTGTCTAGTTCTATGTACATTTGAAAATACATGAAAAGAATCTGCTGTTCTTGGTGTTGCAATATTGGCTTCAGTAAGACGCAATGTTCATCCCCTATCACGCAATATATCACCCAGAGTTTAATAACAAGTCATTTCAATGTGCAATCCACCAAACATAACGATACACTTATCTTTTCCTTACAAATCAGGCCATTCCCACTGAATTTGATTAGAGATCTCCAAAAGTGGCTGATCTGCAGTTACAATTGATGTTTCTCCGGGATTAACCACATTTTCGCCTATCCCATCGAATACCTGAGAAATGCTTGGTAGTGCATAAAAATTGCTCTTGATGTCTATAAATAGTTTGCACATGTGTATCATAACCTTGAAAAATGTTATTAATCCAATTCATAATATCATTAGAAATCCAAAAACACTAAATATATGTTAAATAGTTCAGATGTTTTTGAAAGAATTTTGTTTCATTTTCGCGCATGCGCAAATACTGAATATGTCAAATATTAATTTTTAATAAATATGTGATGTAAGGAAGGTATCCACCAAACCAGGTAATTGGTTTTTACTAAAAGAAGTTCAAAGTAAAGTTTTCTAGAAAAATCAGTATTTTCAAACTAAAGAAAACAGCCATTTTAGAAAATGGCCGTGGCCATCTTGAAAAAAATATTTTTTTTACTGGCCAGCAGTTATTTCTTAAAAAGTATATAATAATGATGCTTTGTGGTAATTTTCATGCTTGTATCATCATTTGCACAATTCCCTCGATTTTGCTTGCTAATATCTTCCACTATGGAAGGAGAAAGACTTTTTGTGTAACCTGCCTTTGTGTTAAATTTTTTATTATTGATCAAGTCGAAAATGCTATCTAAAACACATACCACTCATGCAAAAAGAGGTGTCAGACAATTTTTTTTTATCATACTGCTTTAATTACATTAAAGATGTCTGTTCCGTTTTTTCCGTTAAATACCAATTCCTCAGAGCAATTGGTACTTTGCAGAACGGAACGGAACGGAAAAATAAATTAAACAGTTTAAATCAGATTCAACTGGATCACTGTCTCTAATCATCGTCGGAACGGGCTGTTGAAGGCCCCTTTTTTAAAATATAATTACTGTGACTGCCTAGACGCAGTCCAGCTAAACCTATGTGCTAAATCGTTAGGGACTAACAAATCAAAGTCAATACTGTGAGATAGTATTTATTCCGTTGCACATCTATATGGTGAAAAGCTACAATAAAACAAAGACAATCGATATAAAAACAGCTAATGTAACATTTCAGATAAATCAACAAAAGTAGTATCAAATAATAGAAAATGTAATGTACCTCTAATGGAAACATATATTTCAAAATAAGAATTCAGTATACAAACTTCATATATTCAAAGTATCAACTTATTCGCAAAAAAGCAATTTATCTACTGTCAAGTTTACACACAGTGACATTTCTGACCATATTCCAACTGAAAACATATTATCGATTCACACTTTGCTCACAGTGATTTCGAATTCGCATGTGGTTATCAAAAATTGTTTGCATCGTCAAAAACTTATAAAAACAATTGCAGTCTATCAAAATGAATGTGTTTACACTATATATACATAAAAAAGGTAAGTATAAGTGACTTACATCGTGGCATCAGAAGGATTGTCCAAGAGAAAATTAACGTGACTTGACGGAAGTTTATGAAAATTGAAATACAAAAAATAAGTCCGGTTTCTTTCCGGAAAATAAATAAATGTGAAACATGAGACATGACAATTACCGATGGAAGGAGAAAGACTTTTTGTGTAACCTGCCTTTGTGTTAAATTTTTTATTATTGATCAAGTCGAAAATGCTATCTAAAACACATACCACTCATGCAAAAAGAGGTGTCAGACAATTTTTTTTATCATACTGCTTTAATTACATTTAAGATGTCTGTTTCCGTTTTTTCCGTTAAATACCAATTCCTCAGAGCAATTGGTACTTTGCGGAACGGAACGGAACGGAAAAATAAATTAAAAAGTTTACATCAGATTCAACTGGATCACTGTCTCTAATCATCGTCGGAACGGGCTGTTGAAGGCCTCTTTTTTAAAATATAATTACCGATGGAAGGAGAAAGACTTTTTGTGTAACCTGCCTTTGTGTTAAACTTTTTATTATTGATCAAGTCGAAAATGCTATCTAAAACACATACCACTCATGCAAAAAGAGGTGTCAGACAATTTTTTTTATCATACTGCTTTAATTACATTAAAGATGTCTGTTTCCGTTTTTTTCCGTTAAATACCAATTCCTCAGAGCAATTGGTACTTTGCGGAACGGAACGGAACGGAAAAACAAATTAAAAAGTTTACATCAGATTCAACTGGATCACTGTCTCTAATCATCGTCGGAACGGGCTGTTGAAGGCCCCTTTTTTAAAATATAATTACCGATGGAAGGAGAAAGACTTTTTGTGTAACCTGCCTTTGTGTTAAATTTTTTATTATTGATCAAGTCGAAAATGCTATCTAAAACACATACCACTCATGCAAAAAGAGGTGTCAGACAATTTTTTTTATCATACTGCTTTAATTACATTAAAGATGTCTGTTTCCGTTTTTTCCGTTAAATACCAATTCCTCAGAGCAATTGGTACTTTGCGGAACGGAACGGAACGGAAAAATAAATTAAAAAGTTTACATCAGATTCAACTGGATCACTGTCTCTAATCATCGTCGGAACGGGCTGTTGAAGGCCTCTTTTTTAAAATATAATTACCGATGGAAGGAGAAAGACTTTTTGTGTAACCTGCCTTTGTGTTAAATTTTTTATTATTGATCAAGTCGAAAATGCTATCTAAAACACATACCACTCATGCGAAAAGAGGTGTCAGACAATTTTTTTTATCATACTGCTTTAATTTACATTAAAGATGTCTGTTTCCGTTTTTTCCGTTAAATACCAATTCCTCAGAGCAATTGGTACTTTACGGAACGGAACGGAACGGAAAAATAAATTAAAAAGTTTACGTCAGATTCAACTGGATCACTGTCTCTAATCATCGTCGGAACGGGCTGTTGAAGGCCCCTTTTTTAAAATATAATTACCGATGGAAGGAGAAAGACTTTTTGTGTAACCTGCCTTTGTGTTAAATTTTTTATTATTGATCAAGTCGAAAATGCTATCTAAAACACATACCACTCATGCAAAAAGAGGTGTCAGACAATTTTTTTTATCATACTGCTTTAATTACATTAAAGATGTCTGTTTCCGTTTTTTCCGTTAAATACCAATTCCTCAGAGCAATTGGTACTTTGCGGAACGGAACGGAACGGAAAAATAAATTAAAAAGTTTACATCAGATTCAACTTGATCACTGTCTCTAATCATCGTCGGAACGGGCTGTTGAAGGCCTCTTTTTTAAAATATAATTACCGATGGAAGGAGAAAGACTTTTTGTGTAACCTGCCTTTGTGTTAAATTTTTTATTATTGATCAAGTCGAAAATGCTATCTAAAACACATACCACTCATGCAAAAAGTGGTGTCAGACAATTTTTTTTTATCATACTGCTTTAATTACATTAAAGATGTCTGTTTCCGTTTTTTCCGTTAAATACCAATTCCTCAGAGCAATTGGTACTTTACGGAACGGAACGGAACGGAAAAATAAATTAAAAAGTTTAAATCAGATTCAACTGGATCACTGTCTCTAATCAAGGACGACGTGAGGTCAGTCTAGATATCATAATGCATGACTTGCAAATGCGTTAATTTCATGATAATTTATCAGGACAATCCGACATATTCAGCTACAGAATATTTTCCGATGTTATACATTATTACACATTTCACCTGTGAAGATGAGATTAAGTATACATTTGTGTTATTTGTATATGGAAAACCGTAAAACACAGAAATTTTAAAGTTTGTTTTGTTTTAAAGATTTTTCGAAATTTTGATAAATGCCCCCTTTGGATACCTTAAATGAAATTCTTTTCCGTTCCGTTCCGTTCCGTTCCGTTCCGTAAAGTACCAATAGCCCAAATATACTTTTTATACAGATAACCATTGACAGTCATTTCTAGAAAATTCAATTTCATTCTCTAAATCTCTTTTAATTTTATATGTAGGCAGAATACAAGATTTGCTCATTTAATGATACCTTTTAATTACCAAGTATTGTTTCAATAATCCAAACTTTGAAAAATGCATTTTATTGCAGTGTTTAAGTGAATTGTTAATTTTAATTGTTATCAATTCATATTGCTAAATAAACACCCTACAGGGTCATGCCATTAACACTTATAAAATTGAAAGGACTGATTATTGTTACATAAACAAATCTGTGTTCTAATCTGAATAATTACTTATTAATTAGTGATAGTACATATACATTATTTAAATGTGATGTTTCTTTAATAATAATCTAATGTAATTGTTAATTCTTAATAGGAGCTATATTCATTTGAAAAAAAAATGATTTATTTGCTTTCTATTTACAGTTTGCCAATCTAGACAAATGCTAAACAAACAAAATAGGGTTAAAATATCTTATTAAATGTTTTACATTTCTATTTATCACTGAATCCTCTTTAAAATTCAGACAAATATTTTATATTACCCAGTATTGCCCAGTATTACCCAATAAAACCAGGGGCGGATGCAGGAATTTTCGAAAGGGGGGGTGCTAACCCAGGGCACCCAGGGCAAAGGGGGGTGCAAAACATATGTCCCGATACAAATGCATTGATCAGCAAAAATAAAGGGGGGGTGCGCACCCCCGGACCCCCCCCCCCCCCCCCCTGGATCCGCCACTGATAAAACCCAGTAAAACCCGGGTTTTCCCAGTATTTCCCACTGGGCTGGGCAATACTCATAAAACCCAGGTTTTTGCCAACCCTGCCGGATTGGTACATCTCATTCCAAACTGATGAACCGTAAACTGTAAAATGTGCTCCAAAAACTACTTTAACTTTAATAGACTGAGTATTACAAATTAAAATCTTGTAAAAGATACAAGTTACTGTCCGATTTTGTCATAATCTCCAATAACACTTTTATTTTGAAACCAAATGCCGTTATTTAATGATATTTCATCAATTTAAAAAGTGAAAACATAGGTGTTTCCTTTAACATGTTTAACATTCAATCTATAAATTTTTATTTTGCCATTTTTTTTTTTTTGCATGCCGAATCGATGTGCACGCAACTGCGTGTTAGCGTATAGGAAGCTACGTGCCTGATTAAGGAGCATGATTGAATTTTATAATGAAAAATTTGACTATATAATAAATAAATCAGCCATGAGAACAGAGATATCACAACATTTTATCTAATTGTATGCATTACATGTGACATTACAGTGGCGGATCCAGAGGAGGGTGGTTCCGGAGGTTGGAACACCCCCCTTTTTTGGACGATCAATGCATTTGAGTGGGGACATGTGCAAATGTAGTTGGAACCCCCCTTTGTCCTGGGTAAGGACCCCCCCCCCCCCCCATTTTTAAAATAGCTGGATCTGCACCTTCATTACTTTAACACATATATAATATTTTTTTATATATATGCAAATAGTAATCATAGTAATGTGGGAAAAAATAGCAGAAAGTTGAAATTCATGTTTAGTGAACTGCTTTTGTTTAACACTGAGAGGTTACATGTCATCGTATTTTTTTATTAATCTAAAAGAGACATGAGTTTTGGAGTTAATTTTAACAGACATTCTGGTATTTTATTGGTGTAACAGTTTCATTTCCAGCATAATCTCATAATGCTAGCACTCGGCACTCACGTGTAATGGGCGGCGCCATCTTTAATCGACCCTGGTTTCAAATATTTTCTATCCAATGTTATAGATTGAACGATGGAAACAAGAGTAAACGTTAGAACCAGTCGTTGTAGTTTCGGTACTCTTTAGAAGTTACCTTTAACACAAAGGTGGATTTATATTGCCAGGACGTAAGAGTCCGAGAACAAATTATGTGACACGTAAATATGAAATTCGTACGCTAACTATCCTTAAAGATAAAACATTTTTTTATATTTCAATGAAATTTTACAATTTTATTGATTTGTTTAAATAATTCACCATCAACTAGAAACACAATATATAAATAAAATGTTAAATATTAAGCTTTTACTCAGCCACTTGAAAGAACTATATTAGCATGCGTAATAATTGTACACGCGACACCTATCACTTCCTTTTTCCACACAATTTGTTATGAAAAGTGACGTGTAAAGTGTTCGCACAAAATCATTTACACACTACAGTCAAATTCAACACCTGAAACCGTCATCATGCCAGCCACAAAACAAAGAATGAGACTTGCAAATGAAAAGCACAGCAAGAATATAAATACACGAGGAAATGTTCCAAAATCTTTGGTGAGCTTATAAATTTTGTAACTTGGACTTCAAAACAGCTGTTTGTTGTACATACCTCATTACCTATAGGTATATATAGGTGAACACATTGTCCCTGATTGTGTTTTAACTATCTATTATAGTATCTCATTTATAATACTTGAACTAAGTTCTTGAATCTTACACAAGTGGTTCTTCAATCATTGGGATAATTTATCCCCCTGATCTACAAACAAAACTTCATAAGTTGCTACTACTTCTCAAATCAAATGCACTGTTAAGACATAAGTTGTTCACATAGGTTAAATAAATGTTAGCGTAAAGATAATATTCTATTTTGGCTCCAATATCCTAACAGGATTACTACATCAAATACTTTAAACTACTCATCCCAACCTGTAACTTGTATTAAATATGGAATTTGTAAATATATATGGTTTAAAATTACTGAAAACTAAGTTTTAGATCTTCAACTGCCCTCAACTGGTAATTAAACATTAATGTAGTTTTATATCGGGCAGCTTTAAAATTAGGACTTGAACATTTGATCACTTTTATGGATCTGCCAAATGCCTACTACCTTTTCTTAAATGTTTCAATTTTTGCTGCTTGCATGGACTTGACGTCAATTTTCATCACACAGTTACATGTATCCAATTCTTCTAAACAGTTAAGCTTTAAATTTTGTCTTGTTCTCAACATGCATGAATTACAAATGTATTTTTCACTGGATTTGATTCAAACAATAACTAGTCAATCATAATCATTGCATAATAATTAGTAGCTATAGCTTGGCTGTGATATAATATTGGTCCAAATGTACATCATTTTTTCTGATACTGCGAACATGTGCTGAATACAAGTTGGGGGTTTACTTAGAAAAAGACCACATCCATTATTTTTAAATTCGCTATTCCATTTTCTATATTTTATAAATTTTTATTAGCACAAAATATATAAGGGGGGGGGATATCTTTTCAGGCGCGGATCCAGAGGGGGGTTCCGGGGGTTGGAACCCCCCCCCTTTTTTTTGGACGATCAATGCATTTGAATGGGGACATGTAATTGGAACCCCCCCTTTGACCTGGGTTAGGAACCCCCCTTTTTAAAATGGCTGGATCCGCCCCTGCTTTTTGTGTTAACCTGTTATGGTCCTTTTCAAGGTGTTGTAAACTGTTATCTGATATCAATTTAAGCTGTTGACTGTTTTCATCCTACTTTCGTTATTACTGTTATCAGCATTTTTGCATTTTTTGTTTTTGACAAAATCGAGGTGTTGTTGCCTCCTCCCCCCCCATATAACCTTCAGTAGCATTTCAAATCATCCTTCTATTAGTACACATTGATTCTTGGATGTTATTTTGGTTTCTAGCAGAGTAAAACTAAAAATTAGGGTATTTAATTTGCTGCCATATCCGAAACTAGTTTTGTTATTATTACATTTCAGTCAAATGTCAAGTCATCTTATTAATTTGTATCAAACCAAAGAGGCTATTAAATGTAATAATTTTCCTAATAAGATTTCACCTTCAAAACTCATGTTCATTTTATATACATGCATGTACGTTTGTACATTATGATAATGATGCATGTACTAATTTGCATGTTTAATATTCACATGTTTAATGTTATGGATGAAATTTTATGTAGTGACAGTACAATGTAGCAATCCACATTGAAAATCCTTTTTTGGTGTATTTCAGAAACCAGCAGAGGAAAAATACCCAGTAGGACCATGGCTGTTAGCTCTGTTTATATTTGTTGTGTGTGGTTCAGGTAAGTTTGAGTTTACATGTGTTTACAATGTATATTTCTAATTGTATTCAGTAAAAAAAATATGGATAACATGTATTTTTCCAAATTTTGACTTGGATGAAAAGTTTTCTCATTCAACACATTATATCTAGTACATCATACTAGTACATTTCTTTCAATTTCAAATAGAAGAAATGTTACTAATAATATGTTTCAATGTTTCCCTCAAAATAACATTTTCAATGAATGAAAATACATTACATGTTCACAAAATCATGTAATTATTTACTTTAAGTTTTGTCTTTCAAATTTAAATGTTCTACTCTCATTCTAAGTACACTGATAATGAGGATAATATATATATACTGATAAGCTTTTCTGCATACTGATCATGAAATGCCTTGGGAAGTCTTCACTGAAAATTTATGAATTTTTGAAAATATATATAATTTCACAATTTAAATTTAATAAATAGATTCTCATGATTTCCTATTTATTTTTCAGCTGTATTTCAAATTATCCAAAGCATAAGGATGACGTAACACCTTCTTCAAATCAGGACATATTAAAACGAATGACTCTTTGGGAAACAACAACTTTTTTGTCTCTGGGATCAAGATTTTAGGACCACGGATCAGGATATTATTGAATTTCATTGTTATTGTTATGAGTGGCAGCATACAGGTTTAATGCCAAACTAAGTCAGTAAATTCTCAGTTGCAGCTTTTAGCTGTAGGTGGAGGCATTTGTTTTAAACGCTGCTGAATCTTATAAATAAATTTGTTCATGTATGAATGAGTGATCACTTTTCATCGTTGTGTTAATATCAAAGAATGCAATCTACGTCAAGATATTTTATTTAATGTAATTAAAATGTTTTAATAATTGTGAGGCTTTGTTGTCTTGAAGCATTAGTTGATTGTCTTACCAATAAATTGTTCATGCATGTAATATAAAACACGAACTGATTGTAAATGATGTGATGTATCTAAATACATGTATGTACAAATACACAATTTTTAAAAACAGTGTTGCAATAATTAATCTGATGAATAGGTTCAATTATTCCTGATTTGCAGAAATGCATTAAATACATGTAATGCTATCTTTTGCATGAAAATTAAAATAAATACAAATGTATCTTGTGCAAGCAAATAGGATTTTGACTGCCACTGGAAAATGAGAGTAAATTGGTTAGGGACAGAAAATATGCCATCTAACAACCACTTCAAAGAGTTTTGGCCAGTGTTCCTAAGATTCAGAGAGCATACAAGTAGCAATCTTAACAAGACATCAGATTTAAGACCCCTTTCTGACTTGTGGCTGCATACATGATATGGCGATACACCTGTACTTCTAGCAGAGCAGAACAGACTCCCGAAATACCCTTGAGTGCGCACAAACACTTTGATTATATAAATTAGACGGTTGGCTATCCTGTTTGAATTGTTTTTCACTAGTCATTTTGGGACCCTATTTTGCTTGCTGTTCAGTGTGAGCCAAGATTGTTGAAGGCCTTACTTTGACCTATAACTGTATCCTGACTTGGATGAAAAGTTCTCATTGGGCCACAATGATTAAATCATTAAAATACTTACTTTAAAAAGGTGTCCAATAACCCCACCTTCCAACCAAGATGGGCGACATGAATAACAACAACATAAAAATGCAATGCAAGTTTTATCTATAATAAAAAAAAAAAAACTGCTATAAATAGAGAAAATCGGACTGAGGCTGAAATGTTCACAATATCTGCCCACTGAATTAACGTCAAAACTGTGACAACTGTTTTTTGCAATGTTTGTCCATTATCTTGAAAATTATAAAAGATAAAGAGAAACTTTTGTAACAAAAATGTTCAGCAAGACTATTTCTTCAAATAAGCCATCAGGTCTGAAGTCATCGCACTGGCTCCTTATTAAAGTTATTTTCTTTTAAAGACGATTTTTATAAAAAAAAAAAAATGCGTTTTTGTCTAATACCTGAACAACTATAATGGGTAGATGGAGACCTAAACTAGACCTTCGAAAAATGTAACATTTTTTAAATCGTCTGACAAACCCATTTAAGAGTTTTGTCCTTGGTATAATGTTTTTACAAATTTTATTGGGATTTTCCTAATATCAGAATTGAAACTTGAATAAAAAAAAACATAGTATAGATAGATAGACAATAAATAGATGCATGCAATTAAATAAGATAAATTATTAACGAAACTATTTCTACAAAAAATTGAACATAGCCGAAATTGGCAGTCAATTCTTAATCGGAGTTCTTGTTCTTCAAAAACAATTTTTATCAGTCGTTTACGCTTTTAACCATTATCTTAAGATGAGACGTACCGTCACTTTAAATAGAAAACATTGTTATAAGACAAGATGCTAAAAAATGTCCGTAGATGCTTATAACCAAAGGTCAAACTTACAAACAGGTTATATTTAGTGCATACATATGTATATGCATACTATTGAAATGACATCATGCCATGGTGAACTTGTAGAAACATATTTTTAATAGCTATTGATTCGTTAACTCTGAAACTATGTAATAGAAATCCAACGAACGTCGTCATTTCTTGTTTTGGTATATAGTTACAACGTTATAACATAAAAGATTACGTACTGTTAGCATGGAATATGCGAATAAAACTATGTACATTGATATTTATACAGTTTGATTGTGTTTTACAAAACATGCAGTATGCGACATCTGTTCTCGGACGGATTGCCGTGCACCTTGTGTTAGCATGCCCCACAGTGCTATTGTATCGGTCGTGAGGAAACAAGAGGCTATCAAGAGCCTCAATTGCTCACCTGTAATTCTTTGATTACATCTTTCATCAATGATCATTTTTGCCACTTACACTATCTCTCTATCTATTATAATTTAAAAGATAATAAAAAAAACCCAGTTAATTTCATTAAAATAAACTATTTCGGACAGTAACACTACAATGGAAGGTCCAATTGGTATCAAATTTCTTAGCAGATAGAAATTTAGACTTATTCATCACTTTTGCTGTATCTGCTAGTTTTTGAGATAAAAGCCAAAATCTCCATTTTACCCCTTTTTCTGTGATCTTCTATTATAAGCCATGGCGGCCATGTTTTTATAAATCAAAATTTCGGATACAATTTATAAATCAAATATTTACCCTAAGGAACATTCAATTAAAGTATAGAAGTGTTTGGCCCTGCAGCTTCAGAGAAGATCATTGTTTAATGTAAGCAAACATGATCGATATATATAATTGTCTTTATAGGGCAATAACTCCTTAAGGGGTCAGCTGTGTTAAGAGCGCTCCACTGCCCTCAGTTCTAATGACTTTTTTAAGAAGGACCCTAACTTATTTGATGGATTAAGTTAATAATGATTTTTTTCTTCTTCATTTGAATTTTTAAAGTTATTATTTTCTGTACATATGTGTTCAAAAAAGGCATTTCAAGATTAGCGTTTTATTTTAATCACAATAGAGTAAAAAATGTTTATCATCCTCTAGTATTTAACATTTATGACAAAGTCGTTCCTCTCATGGGATTTTAAAATATCTCCCCTTTCAATTAAGAGGGAGTGATAGATCTTATTTTGATGAACGTTTTTGCTGTTTACAGTTAACCTTTATCCGGCTTTAATAATACCCAACCCCATTGATGGATTTCGGCTATTGTCTGCTTTTTGGTCGGGTTGTTGCCTCAGACATATTACCTATATTTCCACTCAATTTTAAGATATAAATAACCAAAAACTGCAAAATTTCCATACTACTAGTATTACCAATTTAGTGGCAGCAATCAAACAATAGATTGTTCGGTTCGTCTGAAAATTTCAAGGCTGATTGATTTTGATCTATATATTGATCATGGTTTCTTTTTCAAGAATCAACGCTTATCCATTGTATCTATATCACATATTTACCCCATGTCTCATTTGCTACGAATGCAAATAGTTTGTTTTTTTAGATAAAAACTACATTTGACCCTCGTGTTATATTTTTAGCTATGGCGGCCATGTTTGTTGGTGGCCACAGACCACAATTAATTCCTCTATCAGTTCTTTATAACCTTTTGCATCATTAAAAAAATTGCACCATGCACTTTTGTCCAATTTTTTGTGTGTGTAATGTATTGTCCTAGTCCAAATATATATCCAAAATTCAGAAAGATTGAAGCAATCACTTTTACAAATTTAGCCAATACACATCCATACCCCTATTGACAAGTCAAGAGATGTTCCGAAAACTGTAAATATCACCTTTTTGCACTTGACCTAATCACTCATTCCATATCAAAATCAGTTAAAATACAACCTCCAAAAATTTATTTGACCTCTCTTCTTTCATTTCCACCCAAAAAGATTTAAGGAATGAGTGAGGAAAGGAAAGAAAAAAAATTAAGGAAAAATACACTCTAATTAAAAGGAACTATATTCGTGGACAACGAAAAGCGGGGTCATTAATTGTGGTCTTGGGCCTGGTGGATCAAAATTTCGGATACAATTTATAAACTAGATACCATAAGGAAATTCAGTTATATAGTTGAAGGTATTTGGCCCAGTTGTTTCAGAGGAGAAGATTCTTGAAATAGTTTACGACGAAAACAGACAACGGACGCCAAGTAATGGCATACATAAACTCATCATAGATACCAGGACTAAATTTTGTAAATACGCCAGACGCGCGTTTCGTCTACAAAAGACTCATCAGTGACGCTCGAAATCTTTAGACCTCGGTAAACTAAAAATTATATTTTTTTACTTTCTTCTGAAACAGATTGTCATCGTTATGCTTTTAACATGTTTAAGAGCCTCGACGAGTACGCGGGGAATTATATTAATTGGAATGTGTGTCCCATTATTTCGCTTCATGTACAGAAAATCGAGGTTGCTTTATATAGATATAGGAAGATGTGGTATGAGTGCCAATGAGACAACTCTCCGTCTAGAGTTTTCATCTTTGTAATATTCCACTCTTTTCAAATGCTTGTGCTATATTTTCTCGTTTCTAATGATTTGTTGACAATGCTTGTAAAGTTTGTACCAGAGACATGTTACATAAGATATTATGTCTCAGTTGGTAATACCTACGTTCCTATAATATATAAAGAGAGATAGAAACAACATTTGTTTATTATTGACTATATGTGTTGCTAGTTTACTATCATCAACGGTCACTGATAATATATATAAATTAATACTCTATATATATTATCAGTGACCGTTGTAGATATTAAACTAGCAAATGACGGTTGATAGTTTAAATAATTCTTTATTCCAAAAGCAAGTACAGCTTATAGGATATATATACAATATTTGAAAACATTAATTATACACGCACCATATCATATTAACAGACATCTAATTAAAAATGTTAACTTAATTTGAATACATTAAATCACTCTTACACAAAGTGTATAATTAAGTCTAACGTTTGACATACATGTATAAAGACATGTTGTTTCAAGTATATTTAAATGTAAGTCTACTAAACACATTTAAAACAAGAAAATAAATGAAATTAAAACAAATGAAGGATTTTTTTCTAAAGGGAGATGAAAAAACATTGTTCTGTCATCAAGTATAAAATAACAGATTTCCCTTCTATCAAAAAAAAAAGAAGGTAAAAAAAAATCCAGTCCCCAAATACCTTAGAAAATAATTGTATACTCATGATAAAGGCTTGCCAAATGTTTTTTATGTACCTGTATTTTTTTTAATTGTTATTCGTTATTTTTTCTGTTGTTTTTGCAGCACTTTATTTCACAGTGTCTACATCACTAGTGTTTCATGAATAGGTGAAAACTGTTTTTTAATCGAACAAACAAGGATTTATATAGTTAAATTTTACCATATAAATAATCAAGGGAACGATCATCAGCTGCTCTACTGAATAGTACCGAACGTAAATAACACACCTTCATTAGGCAATTTTCAATTTACAATGAAAGCTACAATTAATCTGAAATCTGGAAAATCACGATATGGAAGTAGTAGTTGTGAGGGAATTGAAAGTCGAGACAAAAAAAAAAAGCCGAAACATTCCAATGATGTCAATAAATAACGATCACCATATGTCTGCTGGTAATCGTGCCGGGAAAATCCACAGTTGTTAGTCACACTAAAGCCTTATTTAACGTATTTGGAGAAGGGATACGTCAAGATGACCCCAAAATGAAAAAAAAAACACAAAAATTATTATAAATTTCCTGCGCCAAAAGCGATTTTCTTTATCAGGAATGGTTAAACCCAAACATTTGAAAGCAAGAGATGTATGAATACGCACAAACGTTATGAGCTTATGACAAAAGGAACATATGAATAGACCAATTTATCCAAGGTCAGATTATCGTACAGAGTTGGAACCAGTTAGTTTCTTAGTAATATTATTTCTTAATTCAAATAATTTCAAAATAAATTTTTCGAACAATATATATATGTTTAACAAATGTAAACAGTATAGAAGCATTGACTTCTGAGCTGATGATACCTTCGTGGACTTGCAATCCACTAACAGTGTTATTGTCCAGTGCTTTTATAGTAAATGAAAATGACACTTTATACTTTCGTGCGTCCGAAGCGCTTTTCTTGGATTAACTTCTTCAGGACAAAACCGAATATGTGAAAGTCATGTATTAGAAACGAAACAGTCCGTCAAATGGCAGAGAGTTTTTCAACATTTCAACTTTAAAAAAAAATAAAAAAATAAAATATATATATATATATATCATTTTCACCTTTATACGCAGGGTTTGAACAACAATTTGTATTCAGGTAAAAGATCAAATTCTAAATTTTCAGGGAGAAAAAAAGATAATGATAAAAAAACTTATATTATGATCATTTGTTCTCAAGTTACCTTAGTGTACTGCTTTAATGAGAAAGTTGAACCATTTTGTCATATAATTATACATTTCTTTTTTTCTGATCCCCTCCCCTCATCTTTCGATACCACAATGGATTGTTCTCAGATTTTAATTTGAACTAATTGCATTGACAGTCTGATACCAAATCTTGAGCGATCCGACCACAATGTTTGATCAACGTTCATATTCTTCACGATCATTTTTGTCAATATCCCGATCGACAGTAGTCAGTTCAAATGAACACAAGATAATAATTGAGTGGTTTATAAAGGTAACTACAGAGTAGAATAAAAGGTCTTATTAGGAGGACACACCTCTGCCCATTTGTTTCCACAGACAGCAAAAAATTAAAACTTGAATTGTCTGACGATAAATTCCAACTGAACTGACACCTGGGAACACGTGAAAGAGATATCAGCTAATAACTACTAACTTACGAAAAGACAAACTTGTTGAACCATTCTGGAAACCTATTCCCATATGAGAAGCATATTTTATATTTGCTGTATAAGGAAAACGTTCAGTTGTATACATGGCGTGTAACAATAGAACTTTCTTTGTACGAACGACGTAATTTTCTACTTGATTATTCATTATCAATTGTAAACATAACTTAACATATGCAACAGATGGACATTATATTATTACATTCTCTTTGTGAAAACTCAGGAGAAAGGACGCAGGTTTATGTTTCGATTTGAGCGAGGAAAATTTCCAACAACATGCCTGCAACTAAACAAAAAATGAAGATGGCTAACAAGAAACATCAGGACAATGTGCACATTAGAGGAAATGTACCTAAAACATTAGTAAGTATCATAGGAGGAAATGTACCTAAAACATTAGTAAGTACCATTAGAGGAAATGTACTTAAAACATTAGTAAGTACCATTAGAGGAAATGTACCTAAAACATTAGTAAGTATCATAGGAGGAAATGTACCTAAAACATTAGTAAGTACCATTAGAGGAAATGTACCTAAAACATTAGTAAGTACCATTAGAGGAAATGTACCTAAAACATTAGTAAGTACCATAAGGGGAAATGTACCTCAAACATTAGTAAGTATCATTAGAGGAAATGTACCTAAAATATTAGTAAGTACAATGAGAGGAAATGTACAGAAACGTTAGTAAGTACCATTAGAGGAAATGTATCTAAAACATTAGTAAGTACCATTAGAGGAAATGTACCTAAAACATATGTAAGTACCATGAGAGAAAATGTACATAAACATTAGTAAGTACCATTAGAGGAAATGTACATAAACACTAGTAAGTACCATTAGAGGAAATGTACATAAACATTAGTAAGTACAATAGACAACTTTCGAGTTCGGTGCATTTCCGTCAAAAACTCTGGTTTTAGTGAACGTCATTTGTGGGGCGTCTTCACTTCCATTCCAATGTTGAGCGAGTGGTTGGAAAACTATAATTCTCTATTGTACGAATAATTCGGCAAATTGAATTCTCAAAATTGACAATCAGCATTGCTGTCATTAGGGAATTGTCATAATGTACCTACAGAAAAACCATTATTTCTAGTTTATCCTGCACAATGACGATCACCAAGACGCTTGATGAACGTAAATAGTGCAGGGATACAGGCGATTCCCTCTATCTGGTAAATGACGTCATAAAGGCGCGTATAATTGACGAGTTTTTGTCGGCGACGGATGAACTCGAGAGTGGTCTATTAGAGGAAATGTACCTAAAACATTAGTAAGTACCATGAGAGGAAATGTACCTAAAACATTAGTTAATAACAATAGAGGAAATGTAAATAAACATTAGTAAGTACCATTAGAGGAAATGTAAATAAAACATTAGTAAGTACCATTAGAGGAAATGTACCTAAAACATTAGTAAGTACCATAAGGGGAAACGTACCTCAAACATTAGTAAGTATCATTAGAGGAAATGTACCTAAAACATTAGTAAGTACAATGAGATGAAATGTACATAAACATTAGTAGGTACAATTAGAGGAAATGTATCTAAAACATTAGTAAGTACCATTAGAGGAAATGTACCTAAAACATAAGTAAGTACCATGACAGAAAATGTACCTAAAACATTAGTAAGTACCATTAGAGGAAATGTACATAAACATTAGTAAGTACCATTAGAGAAAATGTACATAAACATTCGTAAGTACAATTAGAGAAAATGTACCTAAAACATTAGTAAGTACCATGAGAGGAAATGTACCTAAAACATTAGTTAGCACCAATAGAGGAAATGTACATAAACATTAGTAAGTAACATAAGAGGAAATGTACCTAAAACATTAGTAAGTAATGAACATAAAACATTAGTAAGTACCATGAGAGGAAATGTACCTAAAACATTAGTTAATACCAATAGAGGAAATGTAAATAAACATTAGTAAGTACCATTAGAGGAAATGTAAATAAAACATTAGTAAGTACCATTAGAGGAAATGTACCTAAAACATTAGTAAGTACCATAAGGGGAAACGTACCTCAAACATTAGTAAGTATCATTAGAGGAAATGTACCTAAAACATTAGTAAGTACAATGAGATGAAATGTACATAAACATTAGTAGGTACAATTAGAGGAAATGTATCTAAAACATTAGTAAGTACCATTAGAGGAAATGTACCTAAAACATAAGTAAGTACCATGACAGAAAATGTACCTAAAACATTAGTAAGTACCATTAGAGGAAATGTACATAAACATTAGTAAGTACCATTAGAGAAAATGTACATAAACATTCGTAAGTACAATTAGAGAAAATGTACCTAAAACATTAGTAAGTACCATGAGAGGAAATGTACCTAAAACATTAGTTAGCACCAATAGAGGAAATGTACATAAACATTAGTAAGTAACATTAGAGGAAATGTACCTAAAACATTAGTAAGTAATGAACATAAAACATTAGTAAGTACCATAAGGGGAAATGATCCTAAAACATTAGTAAGTTCCATTAGAGAAAATATACCTAAAACATTAGTAAGTTCCAGTAGAGGAAATATACCCTAAACATTAGTAAGTTCCATTACAGGAAATGAACCTAACATATTAGTAAGTTCCATTAGAGGAAATGAACCTAACATATTAACAAGTAACAGTCCATTAGAGGAAATGTACATAACACATTATTAAGTAACATTAGAGAAAATATACCTGAAACATATTAGTAAGTACCATTATATCAAATGTACCTCAAACATTAGAAAGTACCATTAGAGGAAATGTACCTAAAACATTAGAAAGTATAATTAGAGGAAATGACCCTAAAACAAGTTAGTATCGTTAGAGGAGATGTACCTCAAACATTAGTAAGTACAATTAGACGAAATGCACTTAAACATTAGCTAGTACCATTAGAGGAAATTTACATAAACATTAGTAAGTACCATTAGAGGAAATGTACCTAAACATTAGTAAGTATCATAGGAGGAAATGTACATAAAACATTAGTAAGTACCATTAGAGGAAATGTACCTTAACATTAGTAAGTACAATTAGAGGAAATGATCCTAAAACATTAGTAAGTACCACTAGAGGAAATGTACCTTAACATTAGTAAGTACCATTAAGAGAAATGTTCCTAAACATTAGTAAGTAACATTAGAGGAAATGTACCTTAACATTAGTAAGTACCATTAGTGGAAATGTACCTACAACATTAGTAAGTACCATTAGAGGAAATGTACCTTAACATTAGTAAGAACCATGAGAGGAAATGATCCTAAAACATTAGTAAGTACCACTCGAGGAAATGTACCTTAACATTAGTGAGTACCATTAGGGGAAATGTACCTAAAACATTAGTAAGTACCATAAGGGGAAATGTACCTTAACATTAGTAAGTATCATTAGGGGAAATGTACCTAAAACATAAGTAAGTACCATTAGAGGCAATGTACCTTAACATTTTTAAGTACCATTAGGGAAAATGTACATAAAACATTAGTAAGTACCATTAGAGGAAATGTACCTAAAATATTAGTAAGTACCATTAGAGGAAATGTACCTAAAACATTAGTAAGTACCATTAGGGGAAATGTACCTAAAACATAAATAAGTACCATTAGGGGAAATGAACATAAATATTAGTAAGTACCACTTGAGGAAATGTACCTTAACATTAGTAAGTATTATTAGAGGAAATGTACCTAAAATATTAGTAAGTTCCATTAGAGGAAATATTCCTAAAACATAAGTAAGTAATGAACATAAAAAAATTAGTAAGTACCATAAGGGGAAATCTACCTTTATACCTTTATACCTTTATACCTTTACACCTTTATCTTCGGTCGTTACTTGCCAAAGGCTTCTACTGACCCCTCATCTTGGATTGTCGTATATGATTTCTCATCTCATAATAATATATTTATATATAATATATTAAACTTAGGTGTGCGAGCTGAAACAACTTAACATGAACATATGAATTTATATAGGTTCCAATTTTCGCCATTTAATGCAGACTTCAAATTATTCAGAGTCTTTGCCGTCACCGTTAAATATGACAGGTTATTCCACTGATCCACTACATTCCTATCCCTACGATATTCCAAGGTTGGCAAACCCAATGAACGTAGTCTGTCTTCATAATTAAGATGACAAATATTTTTTACCAGTTTTTACTAATATTTCAGTGCATTTCCTCTAATGGTACTTTCTAATGTTTTATGTACATTCCCTCTAATTGCACTTACTAATGTTAAGATATATTTCCTCTAATGGAACTTGCTAATGTTTGAGGTACATTTTCTCTAATGGTACTTTCTAATGTTTAGTTACATTTCCTATAATGGTACTTACCAATGGTAGAATATGCGACATGTGTCTGGTCACCGTATCTTAAAAAAGACATCCGCAAACTGGAATCTTTACAAAGAAGGGCCACAAAACTGGTAAAAAATATTTGTCATCTTAATTATGAAGACAGGCTACGTTCATTGGGTTTGCCAACCTTGGAATATCGTAGGGATAGGAATGATATAATACAAGTCTACAAAGCATTGCATGGTATAGATGACATCGACTGGATGAGCCTATTTACTTAAGCACCATCTAATAATACTAGAGGTCACAAATTAAAACTTTTAAAAAAACAGTGTAAGACCACACATAGACTAAATACTTTTTCAATTAGAGTAGTGGATCAGTGGAATAACCTGTCAGATTTAACGGTGACGGCAAAGACTGAATAATTTTAAGTCAGAAACATTAGTAAGTACCATTAGAGGAAATGCACTTAAACATTAGTTAGTTCCTTTAGAGAAAATGTACATACACATTAATAAGTATCATTAGAGAAAATGTACCTTAACATTAGTAAGTACCATTAGAGGAAATATACCTAACACATTAGTAAGTACTATTAGAGGAAATGTACCTTAACAATAGTAAGTACCATTAGGGGAAATGTACCTTAACATTAGTAAGTACCATTAGAGGATAGAAACCTAAACATTAGTAAGTACCATTAGAGGAAATGTATTTAAACATTAGTAAGTACCATGAGAGGAAATGTACATAAACAATAGTAAGTACCATGAGAGGACATTTACTTAAAACATTTGTAAGTACCATGGGAGGAAAGGTACCTAAAACATTAATAAGTACCATGAGAGGAAATGTACCTAAAACATTAGTAAGTACCATGAGAGGAAATGTACCTAAAACATTAGTAAGTATTTTCCATAACAAAACTGTTCTTTTATCTAAATTCTTATCTTATTTCGAAAAAAGAGACTATAATTTAAGAAAAGGAAATGGAATTGCAAATTTTTCAAAATCGCTTATTATCAGTGTAAAGATATTGACAAATATATAATGCTTTCCCATGTTATAATAAGCATATGGCATTAAGAATTATTTCTTAAATAAGACAAAACATAACTAAGTAAACGTATAACACGAAAACGTGCTCTGCTGCAGACATCCAGTCACCCAAAATAAGTTCTGACGTTTTATTTTCAGAAATCAATTGAAGAACAATATCAAGTTGGACCATATTTATTAGCTCTACTTATTTTTGTTGTCTGTGGTTCAGGTATGTTTACAGAATACATAACATGAAAAGTATAGATATATTTTATTTAAAGCGCATCCTGATACAATATACATAATATAATACCACATTAACTTACAATTCAGTACAACAGCATTTGTATTTTATATCAGCCAACCTTTGAAGGCTTATGATATTTATACAATATGTATACAAGGATATACAAGACATACATAGCACGAAAAGTATATATGAGTACAATCACTTGATTTTATGTTTGTCCATACGTATTCAACAAGCTTTATAATGACCACACGTTTAAGTTGACATTCATAACTCTTTAAACTCTTCGATTTATGATAATGACTGCTAGTCAAGACAAATATTAAGTGGCGACTTGGTACCCGATTGGTGTAAGTGGTCTACTGTATCATTAGGATGTCAATACTGTGGTTGTAGGTTCTAATCACGCACGTGGTAGGTGCACTTGGATACAATCTTAATTGACTAGGATGCCAGGTCGGTGATTATCTCCGGGCGCTCCGGCTTCACCCACATAAAAAAAGTGATCGACACGAAATAGTACAAAAGGTTTGTAAGTGACGTTAAAACACCACTGATCAAACAATTAATTTATTATAAAACAAGAATGTGTCCTCGGTACACGAATTCCCCACTCGCACTATCATTTTCTATGTTCAGTGGACCGTGAAATTGGGGTAAAATCTCTAATTTGGCATTAAAATTAGAAAGATCATATCATAGGGAACATGTGTACCAAGTTTGAAGTCGATTGGACTTCAACTTCATCAAAAACTACCTCGACCAAAAACTTTAACCTGAAGCGGGACAGACGGACGAACGGACGAACGAACGAACGAACGGACGGACGGACGCACAGACCAGAAAACATAATGCCCCTCTACTATCGTAGGTGGGGCATAAAAAAGCGATTGTATTATAGACAATGCTATATGATATTGAATCAACAATGATAATGCAATAAGGGAACAAGGCCTAGAAACTATATATTTCTATTTATACATACCCGTCAATATTTCCTCTCTTAAAAAATATTCTGATTTTAGAGAACATATATGTGCATTTATATCAAACGTGGATTTTAGTATTTTCGAGTATATTACAGGGGCATTAAATGTCAAATTTGTTTTCTTCGACTTCACTCATTTTTTCATTTTTGATTTATAAATACTAAAACGTATATCAATTTTTTTTTTTTAAATAAACAATTAATAATGCATGGACTCGATCATATGTATCAGCACTTCGTGTGTATTTCAGTGTAGACGAATAATTATTCATGAAGATAACTAACAAAGACTATCAATTTTTATAACCCGAAATAAACATAAATTTTTAATATAAATAAAACGAGATAGCGAACACGTGCAATTGCATTTCTTTTTAGGCCGGTCTGATTTATCGTTTCTTAGTAGGTTAAATCTATGTAATTTTGTCTTCGTTTTTTTACTGTTGAAGAAGGATATTTTTGTAGATCGGATTAGTCAACATAATGGTTCACCTTTGTTTTACATTCAATGTTGACATTCTTTCCCTTATATTAACTGAAACATGGTTAGTACATGCGTAGCTATGGATTAAATTGAAGGTCACATGCATTCGGGTTAAGATGTTTAATAATCGACTTTCACCGGCGATGTTTATATATAGGTTAGACAATACTTGGTCATGTTTTATGAAGATTTAAACCCAATGCGACGTATGTTCTAAGAGCTTGTTTGACAATCTGGGCCAAACTGACTGCTGTTAATGCCCGCGTCACACTGTCCCGATTTTTATGCCGATGGCAACACGATAATTGAAATTTTCAAAATCGGGACTGATCGTATCCAGATCGGGCTATTCGTAGTGCCATCTTTAACCATCGTAGAACCATCGGCCACTTTTTCTAGCCTTCGGGGACAACTTCGGGAAGGGTTCTAAATTTTTTAACATGTTAAAACATCCCCGAAGGTGCGTCCGATGTTGAGGGTTCATGGAGCTCATATCATATGATTCTATGAGAACAAGAAAGGCGACAGCATTGTTTCTATTAATTCAAATGGAACAAGAAGAGCAGCTATCACAGGCTCAGGATTTACTTTTACAAGTAAAATATTATTTTTTGTCAATTTTTCATATCAAATAACATAATGAAGATCAGAAACGCGCCTCGTACACAAACACTGCAGGTACACGTATATAGGGAAACCAACTTTTTCTTCATTATTCTGATTTTTTATGTATCGTCTGAGTTGTTGTCACACGAATGTTTACTCTATAACCATTTTGTTTTCTTTATGTCATATTTTGCCGCATTTGTTGCTTTCCCCACATCTTTCCTTTTGTCTATATTATTATGATATTCTCCTGGAAAGAGCTCTTTTTGATAAAAAGGGATCAACGAACCCATTACCTTACCTTTAAGATAGATCAGTAAACATGGGCATAATTATGGGTGATTATTCAGACTAGTGCACACATTTTACGGTTCAAACAAGGATGCCGAGCGTGGCATCCCCTCGTATGTAACATATTGGGGACAAATATGGACACTATATTTGTATATGACACATGCAGAAAATGGTAAATTGAATATGCATATTTGATACATAAACTATTTTTTAGATAAATCAACCAAAACATTCAGTAACTGGAAATACCTTTAATATTATCTTTAGAACCAGCAGGTAAAAACATGAGCAACCAATTTCCTGTGTATTATGCTATATCAAGGAGAAAAAACAAGTCCATCTGCATGACCTTGACCTTTGGCCTTGAACGTAAAAAATGTCAGATCATTACAAGGAGGAACAATATACCAAATGTGGTTAAAGTCTTTTGAAGCATATTGGTTTTAGAGTGTCCACAAGGGTGATATTACCTTGTATTACAACTGCCACTGTGACCTTGACCTTTGAACTTTAAAGTCAATAACGCTTAGGATATTCTTAACGAGTAACACCATACCACGTTTTGAGCATTTTGGTTCTAGAGTGTCCATAACAATTTTATCTACACGCAACTTACATGTAGTAGGCGAAGGAATAATAAACTAAGTTTTATAAGAATTTGACAAAAATTTGGCATGGCAGACTTGTACAGAAACGATATGTTGTCGAAATTCTGTTCGTATCTTTTAGACATCATATGGCCATCGCGCCATCATCGTAATCCATCGTGTAGCCTTCGTGATCCATCGTGTAGGCTTCGGCTGAGATATGAAGCTTAAATACCCGTCTTCGGTTAACCTTCGTATGTCCATCTTTTGCTATCGTATATAATTTCGGCACCATCGTATAGACTTCGTTATTCATCGTACTTGCTTCGGTCACTTTTTGGTATTTTAACGAGATCGGGACCAACTTCGTACGAACTTACAATTTTCGCATTCGGGTGTCCATCGTATATAAAAATCGGGACAGTGTGACGCGGGCATAACGAAACATTATTTCAAAATTAAGCTTTTGTTTATAGACAAAAAGGAATCGTATTAAAATGTCTGTCTAAATCGTAGTTAATTTCCCTTTAATTAAAGGCATACATATTTCATCATACTATCAGATTGAATCATATAGATCATGCATGATTGTTTATTTATTTGAAATCATTCATTTTTTTTTATTTCAGCTGTTTTCGAAATTTTTGATCATTTCCTGAGATGATCAAGAAAAAGTGAGAACTAAAACGTATTTCCGAAGAGTTTTTTAAATACATGTAAGACTTATGAATTAAACATTTAAAAACACCATGTTTGCAGACTCATTTTCAAATAAATCAAGAATAACTTGAACACAATCGTCCTCTATATATAACAAAGAAAATTGTAATAATGTAGAGGGAAGCAATATTCACAGGAAAAAATCAGCTAAAAAGAATCACAAAGACACAAGCATATAAACTACACAAAAACACATAAAAGATCTCACAAAAGTCTTATCATCACATGTAGCAAAATTATCTTTTAGAATCATTTCACAAAGTGGACAACCACAATACCTATGTTGGTAATACTACATAAGTATTGGTTTTATGTTTACAAATGATGATGGGTAGTTTATGCCAGAAGAATAGTAGTTTATTGAATTGTGTGTAATTAAGTAGACCTCACTTGGAGACATGAACCTGGAGTTTCCAATCGCGTGAAGAAAAAAGAAACGGCATACTGCATGTAAAGCCAAAAGAGGGAATTTAATAACTAACGTAAATAATGCCAACATAGAAAAAGTTTAAAGACGGAGACTTAAAGTGACCATAATGAACATAATAGTTTCAAAATTTAAGGAACCTACAATTTATTACCAATATACTTGTAATGACCAATAGACTAGTGTAATGCAGTAGCAATAAGATGTGCACGCCATTGCGTATAAACCACGCCCTTGAATTATTATTGTTCAGCGAAAAAGTAATTTAAAAGTCTCTGGAATAACCGTTTCACAGATGATATCGGATGTGTTCCTTATGTCGTAACCACACCCCCTTCCATTTTCAAAAATGTTACCAACTTATTAGAATATTTACCGGATTTGCAATAACATGAGCAACGTGGAGCAGGATCTGTTTCCCTTACAGAGCACCTGAGATAACCCCCAGTTTTTGTTGGGGTTCATGTTGCTTGGTTTTTATTTGTTTATGTTGTGTCTTGTGTACGGGGCACCGAATGGGACTCTTGTGATTTTGTACTCGAAATTCAGTTTTCTACGGACAACAGTGAGTTTTGTTCAACAAAAACGAGTTCAGTTTAACAAAATTTGTAGCATACTACAAATCAATTTTTTTTAGCATACTACAAATTTAAAATTTTGTCATACAAAATTATCTTTCAGTGGACAAAAGTTACTTTTGTCATGACAAAATTCATTTTTGTAACACAGTCTTTACTTTTGTTACCTAATTTGAAAATTGGGCGACAAAAGTCAATTTTGTATGCAAATTTGTTTAGGTTGCACTTTGTAAATACAGCTGTTTCTCAAAACACGCCTCTTTTGGGGAGTAATTGAATATTCATAGAAAATTGATTTTGTTTACATACTGGTTCCCAGTTATGCTCTCTGTGTTCCATATCGCAGAGACAGAACTTGGGAATGTTACCAGTAAATAAACACGTGCATATTGTTTTCATTGAAATCTGTGGTAACCTTTCATTCGAGGTAGGGGTAGTTAAGAAAATTAGTGTAAGTTTAAACTCTGAGAAGTTCAGGGCATATAAACGTTGAAAATATGCCGCACAGCCCTATATTTTGACCTTTGAAAAAAATTGTGGTGCATATAAACTTTCAATTCTAGGATAAGATTTTTTTCAAAACTTCATAGTAAAAGTGGTACAGTTTTAGCCGTAAAAGGAGTTCCTATGGGAAATTGCATTGTCAATATTTACAGAAATGCAACCTTTAGTTTGGATTCTGTGAACTAATTTGCATACAAAATCGACTTTTGTGACACAATATTGACATTTGTGACACAAAATTGACTTTTGTCTCACAAAAGTCAATTTTGTCTCACAAATGTCAATTTTGTCTCACGAAAGTCAATTTTGTCTCACAAAAGTTAATTTTGTCTCACAAAAGTTAATTTTGTCTCACAAAAGTCAATTTTGTATGCAAATTAGCTCACAGAATCTAAACTACACAAATTTGCATACAAAATTGACTTTTGTGAGACAAAATTGACTTTTGTACTTTTGTGCACAAAAGTCAATTTTGTATGACGAAATTGAATTTTGTCTCACACAATTGACTTTTGTGTTTTAATTTCCATATCAGGTAACAAACGTCAATTTTGTATGCAAATAAGTTTATATTTGCATACCTTTTTGACAAAATTGACTTTTGTCATGACTAAAAATGAATTTTGTCTACAAAAATGAATTTTGTCATCACAAAAATGAATTTTGTCTACAAAAATGAATTTTGTCATCACAAAAATGAATTTTGTCATCACAAAAATGAATTTTGTCATCACAAAAATGAATTTTGTCATCACAAAAATGAATTTTGTCATCACAAAATTGAAGTTTTCATAAAACAAGTCTGTATCACATAGTTTTGTAAGACAAAAATGATTTTGTTATGACAGAATTGAATTTTGTACAAAACCACAAGAGTCCCATTCGGCGCCCCGTATTGTGTTCTATTATTTGTCTGTTTGTCTTTGTCTTTGTTAGCCATGACGTTGTCAGTTTATTTTCGATCTATGAGTTTGACTGTCCCTCTGATAAATCTCGCCCCTCATTTTAATATTCTATTGATCTATGAACTCTCGTTACTGTTTCAAAATCAGAGGCGGATTTAGAGAGAGGTGTACCCGGACCCCTTTATGGAGCTACATTTATAGTTCCACTCCAAACTTTGACTAGTTTTGGGCCTGTGAGTCCCAATGTATCAAAATCATCGACTCTCATCTGAAAATGACGATATATGCATACCTGTTTAACGCGATGTCGAAATGCTATTGCCTGGTTAATCAGTATACAAGAACATTTACCTTTTCCGTTATATCCGTATATGTTGATGTTTGTCTTGGTGTATAATACCATTTTCTTATGTTGATTGTTTTTTAATTATGATATCATATTTCTTTAGTCAGTTGTTTAAGAATGTGATTTGTGTTTACACAGTTTTAGCTTATGTGTCCCGATTATTGTCACATGTCTGTTGGGGTTGCTCACCAAATGCTGTCAATGTAACGGACCTTTAAAGAACAAGTGGAATGTTAAGCCAGCTATATATTACAAGGTTTAACTCGAAAAATGCCTTTTCAAAAAATAAATATTTGATTGTTATTTTTTTTTCACTTGTTCCGTTGATTGTCAGCGTTTGGTTAATTAGCTAGACAATAAATACCGCCGTTATTTGTAATATTGGCAAGAAGGTGCTCGTTTGGTAACAGAAGTTACAAAAGGAAAATTACTGTTGCTTTTTCATTTGTTCCGTTGATTGACAGTTTTTGATAATGTCAATTTTTGAGGAACAAGTGATCAGTATTCTGGTGTTTCTTATCAACAACTTATTTGTTGAACTTGGAAGATGACTTTTTCAAACAAATTGTCGGCATTCCTATGGAAAAGAACTGTGTGCCTTTCCTTGTCTACATTCTAAATAAAGCAGAGTTATTTCATACACTTGTTAAAAGTAAGAAGATCAAAGAATACAGATAATTTTATTTCACATTCAGATATGTTGATAATGTTCTTTCCATTAACAATTCATATTTTTCTGATTGGGTTTCATAAGTTTATCCTCCAGAATAAAGAAACAAAAGACACGGCTTCCTTCGACTCATTTCTCGAATTTGACATTAGCGATAATCTCAGTAAAAGTGAAAGAGACAAATTAAAAGCACCAGTAGTATACTGCTGTTCAAAAGTCATAAATTGATTAAGCGAAAAAACATTTTTTGAATAGTTATTATTTTTATAGTGATTAAGTTTGTAACACAATGTTGACTGCTGTTTCCAAATTTTTGACAATTTTACCTATTTTTCTGTTTTGCTCACACATTTTGTCAATATAATAGGATTCTATGCGCCTGTCATACAAGTGAGATATTTAGCTGTCTATATAACCAGCTTAATCCACCATTTTCTACATGAGGAAATGAATTTATTAATTCAGGAATATGACGGTTGTTTCCATTCGTTTGATGTGTTTGAGCCTTTGAAGTTTGCATTTGATGTATGTCTTTTCCATTTTGAATTTTTCTTGGATTTCGGTATTTTTGCTATTTTATTTTTTGGACATAAAATTGTATATGCAGAATCAAATATGAAATAATCGTCAAAGATACAATACAGTTCATATAGAGCACAGATGAGAATATTACCTGGCTTACATGTCAATTAATTTACTAGTATTTCAAAGACATATAATAATATAATGTTATTTCATCGTTTTGAATTTTTCTTGGAGTTCGGTATATTTGCTTTTGTACTTTTTAGATATCTAATTGTAAATGCAGAATCAAGCATGAAATAATCGTCAAAGATCCAATACAGTTTTATAAGTACAGAAGAGAATATAACCTGGCTCACATGTAGATTCATTTACTAGTATTTCACAGACATATTATAATATAATGTTAATTCATCGTTTGAATATAATGTTTTTATCAGAATCAGTTAAATAAAACTGGCTGTTAATACTCATCAAAATAATAAAAATAATCATTTTCACTTCGTTTGCCTTTGAAGTAGTCTCCTAATTCGTGGAGAACGTCATTCTTTAGTTCATTGTCACCATTGTTATTGTGGGGTCTAAAAGCTGCAATACAAAACAAAATAAAGAAAAATGAAGATTATGATCAATGAAATATAACAAATAAGATATAACACAAAAACTAACAAGCGTTTACATAGAGAAATGAGAAAGAACAAAACAGTAGAAGACTAAAAAAAATTGTTGCTTAAGAATTCACGATGACTTGAATGTGCATATAATATGTAAATATTTTGCAGAAGTGAATTATGAACTGTAAGTTTATTTTAGTTCAAGAAAGGAGACATCCTACGGTGTTTATATATCTCAACTTGTACGATTCGCTCGTGTATGTAACAATGTTTTAGATTTTAACGAGAGAAATTTATGTATTACTGAAAAATTATTACACCAGGGTTTTCGATATCACAACATCATAACTAGTCAAAACATTTACTTAATTTTATCATAGGTATAAGGACATCATTCGTAAATATATTTCTTTTCCATCATTCGTAAATATATTTAGGCAATAAAACACCACTAATAAAAAAAAAGAACCACTAAACAAACATCATGGACAAACAAATAAACGATATAATTACAAACAGTCAACACAAAAATAAAAAAATGACGATTGGTCAACAATAACTTAACTTAATTTGAGATGTGAGTATGACAGTTCCTACTCCACAGTGTGCAACCGATTGTGTTTCAACAAACCTCATTGTCAATTACAAGATAATAATAAATATATGAAAGAGATGTAACTGTATCGGTGTAATAGCCTTATTTCAACATCAATGGGATGGATGCGACCAATATAATCACTTAACTTTGACGTATTCAAAAAGAAGACCAAATCAGTGTAAAGCGAAACGTGAATAATGCAAGCTCCTTTCATTCGTTTTGAAGAGATAGTTTATGAAGTCTGCGTCTTACAAATAAAAGGGGCCAATAACACTAAATAAATAACACTGAAAGAAAAAAAGGAAAAAATAAGAAAGAAAAACGTTTGCAAGAAAAGAACAATAAATGGTTTCCAACACAATATCGCCTGTCTGTTGATATAAAAAAAAGTCAAACCAAACGTTACAAATAAATTGAAGGAATTTCAAGTTTCCCGAAGATGTTAGTTTCAGAGAACCTTTTGTTCAATGCGTGTTTGTTAAAAGTTTAAAACTGAATTGTGATTATCGATGGACATACCAATACTACGGTATAATTTAACCTTGAATTATTCAGTAAAATAATAAAAAAAATATTCACGTCCAGTTCTTTTTCCTTTGTAGAAATCTCCTAATTCATGAAGGATGTCATTTTTTGGTTGATTTTCTTCAGAGGTTATATGTAAATGAATAGCTGAAATGATAAAAATTTTAAAAGAAATAAATGAATAAAACTTTAGTATACTTTTTGATTTCAAGTTAAAGGAAAATAACATTCCTAATGTGTCTGCATACTATCTGCAGCAAAACTTGTTCATTCAGATTGATCAACATTTCATTTAAAATTCTTTTAGAAAAGATCATTAATTATTATAATATAAATCCTACTTAGCAAAACAAAATAATATATATGAAATTACTACTGTATTATTGCTGATTTTTAATACAAATCAAATGCAAAAGTTTCACTCGATGATGTCACGATTGACGTGAAGAGCAGGATATTGTGGTTACGTCCAGTAGAACGTATCATAATAGTCATCATGAACGTCAAAGCCTTAATAAAACTGTCAAGGAAATCATCTTAAGTTTTTACCATTTATATCTGGTAATAAAATTAACGGTATCAATTTTCTTGCACCAGATGCGCATTTCGACAATACATGTCTCTTCAGTGATGCTCGTGACCAAAATATTTGAAATCCAAAGCTTATATAAAAGATGAAGAGCTATAATCCAAAAGGTCCAAAAAGTATATCCAAATCCTTGAAAGGAATCAGAGCTATGCATGAGGGAGATACATTCCTTAATTTATAATAATTTCTATCATTTTGTAACAGCAAATTTTAATAACACAAAACAATCCGTATTTTCATGCCAGTACCAAAGTACTGGCTACTGGGCTGGTGATACCCTCGGGGACTAATAGTCCACCAGCAGAGGCATCAACGTGTTATAGTAATAGAATTTTTACCATTTATATCTGGTAATAAAATTAACGGTATCAATTTTCTTGCACCAGATGCGCATTTCGACAATACATGTCTCTTCAGTGATGCTCGTGACCAAAATATTTGAAATCCAAAGCTTATATAAAAGATGAAGAGTTATAATCCAAAAGGTCCAAAAAGTATAGCCAAATCCGTGAAAGGAATCAGAGCTTTGCATGAGGGAGATACATTCCTTAATTTATAATAATTTTTATCATTTTGTAACAGCAAATTTTAATAACACAAAAAAAAATCCGTATTTTCATGCCAGTACCGAAGTACTGGCTACTGGGCTGGTGATACCCTCGGGGACTAATAGTCCACCAGCAGAGGCATCGACCCAGTGATAGTAATAAAATTAACGGTATCAATTTTCTTGCACCAGATGCGCATTTCGACAATACATGTCTCTTCAGTGATTCTCGTGACCAAAATATTTGAAATCCAAAGCTTATATAAAAGATGAAGAGCTATAATCCAAAAGGTCCAAAAAGTATAGCCAAATCCGTGAAAGGAATCAGAGCTTTGCATGAGGGAGATACATTCCTTAATTTATAATAATTTCTATCATTTTGTAACAGCAAATTTTAATAACACAAAAAATCCGTATTTTCATGCCAGTACCGAAGTACTGGCTACTGGGCTGGTGATACCCTCGGGGACGTATAGTCCACCAGCAGAGGCATCGACCCAGTGATAGTAATAAAATTAACGGTATCAATTTTCTTGTGATGCTCGTGACCAAAATATTTGATATCCAAAGCTTATATAAAAGATGAAGAGCTATAATCCAAAAGGTCCAAAAAAGTATAGCCAAATCCGTGAAAGGAATCAGAGCTTTGCATGAGGGAGATACATTCCTTAATTTATAATAATTTCTATCATTTTGTAACAGCAAATTTTAATAACACAAAAAAATCCGTATTTTCAGCAAGTACTTCGGTACTGGCTACTGGGCTGGTGATACCCTCGGGGACTAATAGTCCACCAGCAGAGGCATCGACCCAGTGATAGTAATAAAATTAACGGTATCAATTTTCTTGCACCAGATGCGCATTTCGACAATACATGTCTCTTCAGTGATGCTCGTGACCAAAATATTTGAAATCCAAAGCTTATATAAAAGATGAAGAGCTATAATCCAAAAGGTCCAAAAAGTATAGCCAAATCCGTGAAAGGAATCAGAGCTTTGCATGAAAATGTCTTATACGTAGCAACGTGAATATCGTAATAACTTGTAGACACATACTCAATATGAAGGACCAATGGACTATTTTGCCACATAAATGCAGAAGATGTTAAAATAATCAAACACCTAAATAATATTTGATTTTCAGCTCAGCTTAACTGTTTCATGCCATCATTTGTTATGTCCCGCTATTGTCAATATCAATGCAATACAATTATCATTGTAGTCTTTTGTTTTAGTAAGTCAACATTTCAATCATTTAACCCAGCGTATAAAAATAAGAAAGTACGGTACAATAACCAAAGAACCAACTATCATTAAGAGACCAAATGACATAGACGTTGACAAGAATAGGTCACCGTAGGCGATCAGCAAAAAGCAAAAAAGTTTATTTTGACAATTTCTAATATGCAAAAAAATCAAGAAATATCCGAAACACAATGTATTAAGATTGTAAGTCCTGGCATGCTTAATAAATTATCAGTTACACATGTTTGGCTGTACTCATTTTTAATTTTGTGTTGTAAACATGGCCGTTATAAAGCATACAATGACAATTCAAAAATCTGCTGGCTACATTCCCGATGATGAACTGAAGTTAAAATTACAAAATGACAAAAAAAAAATGTCTGTTGTGGATTAGATTGATTGATTGTTGCTTGCTTTTGTGAGTTGGAAGACAAAATATCATATAGATCAATAGAATAAGTAAGCTGTATAGATCTGTTAGATATCTATACTTGCTTGAACAGCACAACAGATGCCACATGTGAAACAAGAACTATCCGTCCCAGAGCACCTAAGTTCATACACGATTTTTTGGTGGAGTTGTGTTGCCAAGTCTCTGGTTTTCTATATTTTATTTATTTTATTTTTTTAACACGGGGTTGTCTTGTTTTTATTGGAGTGAAGATTTTGATATTCCATTTTTTCGCTTCTTTCTAAGTGATAGTAATACCACTATCAATATTTTAAGTCGTCTGCAGTTTTTAAATTTGTCATACTGCGATTGAAATAATGAAATATATAACAATATATTGAAGTGTCATATTATGAAACAAACTATATTATAACGGTAATAGTAAAAATAACGTAATTTTGGATTAACTTTCACCAAGTTCTCGATATCATTAGATTGGGTTGCAAAAATCATTTAAATTGTTTTAAATCATATCACAATAGAAAACGGTAACCAACTAGAGCTAAACCCGGCTTTATATATCAAATTTGCACAGGGTATTTTTTTTAAACCTTATCGAAACCAAAAATAGTATGATGATACATACAACTACACGATTTTAAAAACCGAATATATATAATGAAATTAAGTATTCACCAATTTTCAAAGACGTTATCGGTTCTATTTCGCTTTTCAAATTAGAAAAAAACTTATGAATAAGAAACTGTCAACGGTACCAAAAGTAGTTTCTTTATTCTACAACGTTGAATGACTTTTAATTGTTACGCTTACAGAGTCAGAAAGGGAAAACGTTAACGGCAATACGTCACTGTTATTTATAAAGAAAAAAAAAGAAACACAAAAACTTCGATATCAACATAAGGTTATACTTACAAAAATCTAATGGTTTCAACATAGATGACAGTATAGATCCTTGGTGTTTTGATAAAACAATTCCTATTAACACAATGAGCAGTAAGCCAATTGTAAGGATTTTCATTTTTACTCCTGAAATCATATATGCATTATAAATGTTACGGAAAAAATGATGAAGTGCTGTTACTTGTAGCATTCATTTTTTAAAGAAAGAAAGTAACCACTGTGAAACTCTATCAAAATATTATCCACTGAAATCTTTGAGTGCCATCAAAATGTACACAGTGGAAATTTTTTTTATTTGGCATATATTCAAAAAAGTAGAAATGCAGTGACGCCAACATAGGTATCAACATTAAATGCTGCTATTAGATCTATATCTAAAATTGATTTTAAATGAAAGACCACGTTCTATACTATAATTCGGTAATGTAGTGAAACAGAACATGACCTTTGACAATAATGCACGTTCTACATGTTTCATTCTTCAATATAACACAAATGTAGTCAATATAGCTAATAATGACATAGACAATTCAAATGACCTATTTTGATTTATTTATAAAATAGAAATAAAAGAGACAAATAGGACAAAAAAACATATGATGTAAACAACTTCATGCAAAAATAAGAAAAAAAACCCAAATAGAACTAAAGAAAAACTAAAGATTTAAACAAATAATAAACCAGGACAGCTGATAGTAATTTAGCATTATTTCCGATCGGTAATAAAAAAAAAACAAATAACATTCCCATGCGCAAACACGTTTTTCTTGATTAGCCTTTATATTATTTATCCTCTTTTACCAAATGTTAGACCTCAAACTACTAGTATACTCAAGAAAAATTATAAAAATGACTTGCAGTAATTAAGATTATAACTCACTGTTGACTGCTGTAACCTTATTATGAAGTATGTCCAGTGCACGATGTTTTGTCGATATTGTCAACATCGCAATGTCAACTTTATAGTGTCGTTATTGTGTTAACATTGTATCCTATCTTTATCTTCTGTACCTTTGTTCTTACATTGTTCACATCGTATATTCTTGATGTTAACAATGTCGTGTCAACATCGTGTTTATGTTGTTTATCGACTCTATAACTTTCTGTTTACATCGTTGACATCGTATACATCGTGATGTTGACAATATCGTTTTTACATTGTCAACATTGTATAGATGTTGTGAACCAAGTCTTTACTTTTGTGTTTACATCGTTCACATCGTATACATCGGGATGTTGACAATATCGTTTTTACATTGTCAACATTGTATAAATGTTGTGAACCAAGTCTTAATCTTTGTGTTTACATCGTTCACATCGTATACATCGTGTTGTTAACAATATCGTGTCAACATCGTGTTTATATTGAATATAGAGTCCATACCTTTCTGTTTACATCGTTCACATCGTATACATCGTGATGTTGACACTATTTGTTTTTACATCGTCAACATCGTACAGATGTTGTGAACCAAGTCTTTACCTTTGTGTTTACATCGTATACCACGCAATGTTGACAATATCGTGTCAACATCGTGTTTATGTTGTATATCGACTCTATAACTTTATGTTTACATCGTTAACATCGTTTACATCGTGATGTTTATAATTTCGTTTATACAACATTTACATAGTCAGCATCGTATAAATAATGTGTACCAAGTCTATACCTTTGTATTAACATTGTTCACGTCGTATACATTGTGATATTGACAATATAAAAAAAAATCAATGAAGTTTGTCGATTACATGTATACAGTTTGCATTTTTATTGGTTTTTTTAACACAAATCTGTGTTTAAAAAAAATGTGATGTTACAGGTATAATTTGACACAAAATAGTGTCAACATAGTTTATATGGCGATGTAAACAATGTAAACACAAAATCTTTTTAACATTGTATACATCACGATCTTTACGATGTCAACGATGTAAACAATATATAAGAGTCAAGACAATGTAAACGATGTTGACACAACATCGTGTAAACATTGTACACATCGCGATGTTAACGATGTCAACGATGTAAACAATATATAAAAGTTAAGACAATGTAAACGATGTTGACACAACATCGTGTTAACATTGTATACATCGCGATGTTAACGATGTCAACGATGTAAACAACATATAAGGTTTCAAACAATGTATACGATGTTGCCACTTCATCGTGTTAACATTGTATACATCGCGATGGTAACGATGTCAACGATGTAAACAATATATAAGAGTTGAAACAATGTATACGATGTTGACACAGCATCATGTTAACATTGTATACATTGCAATGTTAACGATGTCAACGATGTAAACAATATATAAGGGTTGAATCAATGTATACGATGTTGACACAACATCGTGTTAACATTGTATACATCGCGATGTAAACAATGTTAACACAATATATTATCAAGATTGTATACATCGCGATGTTACCGATATCAACGATGTAAACAATATATAAAGGTTGAAACAATGTATACGATGTTGACACAACATCGTGTTAACATTGTATACATCGCGATGTAAACAATGTAAACACAATATATTATCTAGATTGTATACATCGCGATGTAAACGATGTCAACGATGTTAACAATATATAAGGGTTCAAACAATGTAAACAATGTTGACACAATATCGTGTTAACATTGTAGATATTGCGATGTCTACAATATTGATTAATCATCGTGCACTGGACATGAATGCTTATTATTGACATTTTTACCTATTATGTCTGTTTGTTTTTATCACACATCGTTGTCAATATAATGAAATTTGAAGCAACTGTCAGTCAAGTTAGAGGATTATCTAGCTTTAAAACCAGATTTAATCCACCATTTTCTACATGATAAAATGATTGTACCAAGTCAGGGATATGACAGTTGTTATTCATTGGTTTTGATGTGTTTGAGCTTTTAGTTTTGCCATTTAATTAGAGACTTTACTTTTTGAATTTTCCTCTGAGTTCAGTATTTTTGTGAGTTTACATTATTGCACATTGAAATTGACAGAATACGTATACGTATCAACTCTTTGTCTGTACTTTACATGTCCATATTATGAAGCTGACAACCCTTAAGATACTAAGTCACTTTATTGTTTAGCATGCTTAGTCTTCAGTGTTCTATGTTGTGTCTTGTGTAAGATTTTTTGTTTGTTTGTCTTTTTTTATAGCCATGGCGTTGTCCGTTTGTTTTCGATCTATGGGTTTGACTGTCCCTCTGGTATCTTTCGCCACTCTTTTGTTGTAAAGTATTGAAGGTTTTGAGTAAATATAAAACGATACTCTTCTGCCAAAAAGTTAGTGTGTACGATCCTGATGATGTATCAGATAGTTATTTACTTATCGGTGGCAACAAAATGACCATCGAATAAAGGATAAACGTCAAGGCACCATTTGGATCTTTGATAATGATTTGCACAAATGATTGTTTCGTGTTTTATAACAACGAAAGACAAATAGGATCATTGTCTTCAAAAAAGCATTTAAAGATACCAACTTACTGTACCTTTTGTCGTAACAATATCTTACTCCTTTCCAAGTTAACAATTTGTGGCCAAATATGGGAAATTTACCAAATATAAGTTAATAGTTAACACAAGCGAAACGGAACTGTCTTTTGCTATAATTATAGAATAACTAATCGAAGAATTAAATATTAAAATACAATGATTAATTTTTATATTCTACAAGCTACAAGTTTAATTCATATTTTATTAACAAATAAGTTAAGACCTTGCGTGGCTTTTAGCAAAATGCTCATTAAGAAAATTGGTCTGACATTTGTATAATTTTAAATTTTCAAATATGAAATAAGAATCGGTTGTCATCTCAAATTCCCAAGAGTTCTAAATAAATAGCTTCGAATTTGTGTCCAATAAAAGAGTTTGTAATCACAACGATTCACCTATTTATAAAGAACTTTACAATAACTTTAATTACGATATATTTAAGTGCTTATAACAAAACTAATATAATTATTTCAATGACTATAGTATGAATTTTAAAGATACTGTTAAAATGTGTATTATTTTACTTGAAAATTAAAATAAAATACCCAGGGAGCAATCAGAATCATAAGCTAAAGAAGTGTTAGAATATGGTCAAAAGGAAAAGGGCAATGAAGAACTACAAAACCAACAAAAAAACACATAAGATAACAGGGATGGTGTTCTCGAATGTAGTTATCAAAGGTACCAGTATAAATTAATACACCAGACGCGCGTTTCGTCCAGAGACGACCAGATTAAATTAGTCATAAAGCCAAACAAGTACAAAGTTGAAGAGCATTGAGGACCAAAAACTGCAAAAAGTTGTGCCAAATACGACTAAGGTAATCTATGCCTTGGATAATAAATCCTGATTTTGCCAAAAAAATCAAAGTTTTGTAAACAGGAAATTTATAAAAATTACTATATATAACTGATATTCATGTACACCGAAGTGTTGACTACAGGGCTGGTGATACCCCGGGGACGAAACGACCGCAAGCAGTGGCATCGACCCAGTGGTGAAAATAGTTATCAAAGGTACGAGGAATATAATTGAATACGCCAGTCGCGCGTTATTTCTCCATAAGACTCATCCGTGACGCTCACATCAAAATAGTTATAAAGCCAAACAAGTACAAAGTTGAAGAGCACTGCGGACCAAAATTCCAAAACAGTTGTGCCAAAGTTATCTTAGGATTAGAATGTGTCGTACGACCATCTTTTAGCGGAGCGGCGAATGTTGAAACAATCGTTTTAATTACCTTTTAAATGTTTGCTTTCTATCCGGATTTGAGTCCGGATATCTGTTACAAATTTACCGACATTGTTAAGATTTCTGGTTATAGATAAACTCATCATAGATACCAGGACTAATGTTTTTTATATACGCCAGACGCGCGTTTCGTCTACAAAAGACTCATCAGTGACGCTCGAATCCAAAAAAGTAAAAAAGGCCAAATAAAGTACGAAGTTGAAGAGCATTGATGACCAAAATTCCTTAAAATTTTGCCAAATCCAGCTAAAGTAATCTATGCTTGAGGTAGAAAAGCCTTAGTATTTCAAAAATAGGCTACATTGGGCGATTTAGCGAAGGACATATGTAGTTAATATGAAGCTGATTGTTTGTTCGTTTTAGAATTTCCGAAGCGTTGTGACTTGTAAAGTTGTTTGGTATTGTTGTTTATTCGTTTATGTCGAATTCAACCGAGAAAGTGAATGTCATTGTAGGGTTCGTTTGGTTTTCAGATGTGTTTGATTTTTTTAGTATTAAAGTAAGTGTCTTCCACTGTCTCGTTAAAACTGGTTCCACCCGATGCAAAGAAAAGGCGAGATGTAGGTGGTGTTATCAAATGCATTATCTGCGATTCTGATGTTGATGAAATATTTAAAATTATATCAACAGAATCTGGACGAAAAAGTCTGAGAAATCCACAGAAAGAGACGTGAAGATTTATTCGTTTTTTAATGAATTCTATAATGATACAGGAACTGAACCAACCGTATCAAGGTATTATAGGTCGTGTTATAACAGCAGTACAAGTAAGCTAAATTTGAAATCAGTAGCACATTCGGCTTCTGCAAAAAAAGGAAGCACCAGATACAAATCCCTATTTATAAATTGTTTTGCTGGCTGAAATAGTTTTCATCCTCTCAATAAATCAAGGTGTGTTATTTGCAAGAAACTCAATGATCTTCAACTTCGTACTTTATTTGGCATTTTACATTTTTTGATTCGAGCGTCACTGTTGAGTCTTTTGTAGACGAAACGCGCGTCTGGCGTAAATATTAAATTTCAATCCTGGTATCTATGATGAGTTTATTTACAACCACTGGGTCGATGACACTGCTGTTGGAGATTGATTTCCCCGAGGGTATCACCAGCCCAGTAGTCAGCACTTCTGTGTTGACTTGAGTTATCATTGATATGTTCATAATTATAAATTTACTGCCAACAAAATTTTGAATTTTTGAAATACTAAGGCTTTTCTACCTCAGGAATAGATTACTTTAGCTGTATTTGGCAAAACTTTTAGGAATTTTTTGTCCTCAATGCTCTTCAACTTCGTACTTTATTTGGCATTTTAAAAAATTTTGAATCGAGAGTCACTGATGAGTCTTTTGTAGATGAAACGTGTCTCTGGCGTAAATATTAAATTTCAATCCTAGTATCTATGATGAGTTTATTCTCATACCATTGAATCTGTTGAAAGGTTAGTCAATCTAAAAGAAGCTGCTGTTATAGCATCCGACGCTGGAATGATTTATCAATTAGAGCAAGAGAATTATTTACTCAATAATGCAGTTTATCATGCAGCATATTTGACCGCATACTTATATAGACCATAATCCACTGATAAATCTGTGTATGATTTGGTGTTTGAAATAGTAGTTGAAACTAGAGGAAGAGACCTTATTCGTGACAAAAAGTCTCTTGTAATGTCATCAATTTTGACAATGTATTAGTATTTTTTACCAGATAGAATTTATACCACTTCACACTATTGTTTTGTCTCTTGACCCAGTAAATTAAGTGGAATCACACCCACTCAAAGCATGAACAATCATGCTTTGAGTGGGTGTGATTCCACTTTATTTATTTTGGCATCGGTAAAAAGCCAATATCCAACCGTCTCATGACAAAATATGGCTGCTCAATTAATTTTGTAGCCTTAACACATGATCATATTGATAGAGCTTTAGTTGCTGTTAGATGTTTGTTACTGCTTAAGGTAGATGGGGTGTCTAAATAATAATTCATAGAATTTTTTAATAATTTGCCAAAATGTTGTTTCTATCATGCTTTTTAAAACATAAATTAGAAAAATGGGTCATGGGGCTTATTTTCACGCTACACGGTGTTCAAAATTGACAGATTTTGTATAAATTATGCATGGAAACCCAATTTTCTGCAATAAAGCGTAAACTTCACCATATAATTTTGAGATAATATATGAGAAGATAGCTTTAATAGTACGCTTTCAGTTAAAACAAATTGGGTCACCAGACCCGTTTTCTTGTTACATTATAAAAAAGGTAAATTCCTAACACATTCTATGGTAAAAGTACCTTAATCTGAATCGTCTGCCTTTGCATTTGAGTTGCCTCCCCTTATTTGGCAAAGTTGGAAATATTTTTATCAAACAAAAGTTTTCTGTTTTTTTGTAAAATTAAACCATAAATTAGATAAAACATGTACGTCATTTTCTATACATCTTACACATGAATTACCTGCTACTCTAAAAATTTGCACATTCTATTAAAGATCTAGACCTTTGTTTTCTGGTATTTCCAAATCCAAGATGTAGGAAGACACCCTATCTACTTTAATACGACGCGAAATACAAATTTAAAAAATCGCACAACAAATTAAATTTGCTGAGACATCAGTGAACTATAAATAAAAAAAGATGGTATAAAGCTTCCGCCATGTGAATAAGTATTTTAACAACACGTACTACGTGCAATGTGGCAAAGCAAAGTTTGGACGTCGGCTGTGACCAACCACAATAAATGCCTCACCATGTGCCTTTGGTTGGGAAATTGTGCAAAATGACATACTGGAGCCAGGTTTTTCAGAAACAAATAGCATCCGACTTTTCACAAGATCTAATTTGTTCGTGTAAGGAGAAAAATTATGCAAGGAGCAGGTTCTTCCTTACACTGATTACTTTTGTTAATTTGTGAAAATGTAGGTAGTTGCAACAATATCCAGGCCGTATCAGCCACCATATCTGATGACACAAATACAATATCATGAAAAAATAGTTTTGACATTTTTCTACATTTCATTTTGCATGGAAACGGTCATGTCTCACTTTTTATATTTGATATATAACACGTTTGCACTCATTGCAGTAATGTCGAATGAACATCAAACGTGAGATAACTCCAATAGCTCACGCGACTGACAACATCTGAAAAGTTACAGTTGAAATTCATTTAAAAAAAAGCCAGTGACATGTCGAATCCTGGAAAGCTGAAACGAAATTTTACATGACTGCAAATTTTGATTGATTTATCAACAATGCAATTCGAAGATTGTTTTTAAAATCTTTTATCAGGAAGTATTCCAGATATTCTTTTATCAGGAAGTATTCCAGATATGCTATTTGGGCAGGTAAAATATCAAAGTATTCTGTTACGTACTGTTATTATTTATACTTTTATGAGTGAAGATGAGCATGAAATAAAACGAACCATTTGTTATTAATAAAGGCAACAGTAGTATACCGGTGTTCAAAACTCATAAATCGATAGAAAAAAACAAATCCGGGTCACAAACCAAATCGAGGGAAACGCATTACATATAAGAGGAGAATGACGACACTACATTAAAATGTAACACACTTAGAAACGACTAAGAAATTGTGCATGATTTACAACTTTCATTGAACTTCGTGTTTCGCGATAGACGACAATACAAATTCAATTATCATTTCTAAACAAACTGTTTTCCAGTTTAAACTACAATCCTTTTGATCTCATTTTATGATTACGTTTGAAATCATCATCTTTCCATTAATACAATTTTATCAATTGGTTTTGTCTTTAATAAATAAGATGCGTCTGAGATAGCTTCGAGACACAGCTAAAGAGTGTCCTAAATAAAGGCAACAGGAGTATACCGCTGTTCAAACTCATAAATCCATGGACAAAAAACAAAGTCGGAGTAACAAACTAAAACTGAGAGTAACGCATTAAATATAAGAGGAGAACAACGACACAACACTACAATGTAGCACACACAGAAACGGACCAAGCATCAGGCAATATCCCACAAGAATAACAAATATAACATCAAAACAAAATACATGAATTTGGGATAGACAAGTACCGTGACACGTCTTATCGCAATGTGAATTTACACTCAAAAATAAGAGAAAACAAACGACGCAACGTTAAAATGTAACACACACAAAAACGAACTATAATATAACAATGGCCATATCCCTGACTTGGTACAGGACATTTTTAAAGGAAAAAATGGTGGGTTGAACCTGGTTTTGTGGCATGCCAAACCTCCCTCTTTTATAGCCATGTGAAATAAAACATTAAAATGACAACTCAACACCACAGGACTAAAATATAAATAAATTGGAGAACACAATTGACAAAGAAACACACGAACAACAGCCAACAAAAGGCAACAAGTTCAAAATTTGAATACGCCAGAAGTGCATTTTGTCCACACAAGATCTACTAGTGATGCCCAGATACAAAAGTTTGAAAGCCGAAACAAGCACAAAGTCGAACAGCATCGAGGACCAAAAGATCAAAAAAGTTGTGCAAAAAACGGCTAGGGTTTTCTGTTAGTTACCAAAACATCCCTATTATTTAGAATAATTTATACTTTTGCAAACAGTAAATTTATAAAATTACTATACAAAAGATGTACATGATAAAACTGAAGTATTAACGAATAACAGGTAACATCTGAAATACTTTACATAACCAGACATTTGCAACACAAAATGTAGACACATCCGAATAAGTTTAAATTTCATCGCCAAGTGACGTCATATTTGAAATTGTAAAAAATGACAAAAAATGACGTCATTTGAATTTGTAAAACAGATCATCAAAAAATGAAAAATGACGTCACATTTGAATGAATAAGATAGAATTAGGATTGATTTAAGATTATATTTGAACTAAATACTGATATTGCATTTAATAACAATGCACATTTCAATACTTATTAATAGCAAACTAAGGTAGCAATTAACTGTATTATAAAGCTATGTCCGGTTTGTTTTGAATCTAACTTCAAACGTAAAATATCGTACTGATTACGTTGAACAAAATCAAATCTAATAAATAAATGCGGTGATTAATTTTCTTTACAATAACACATAAATATAACAGAAAAGACGTCAACACATTTGACAAAATCCGATGAGAATCACAAACATAACATCAAACATTTAAACTAAATACATGAATTTGGGATAGACAAGTACCGTAACACGTCTTATAGTAATGCGAATTCACACTCAGCAAAACAGTCACAATCGGGAATAAGTCACGTTTTGGTAATTAAAAGATTAGACGACATAATGACAAACCATGTGGTAGAAATGTCTAGACTATCCATAAACCATCATAAAATTGGTCTTAGGATGTGACTTAGGACGAATATTATGATACTTTTGAGTAAACAACCCCATATTTCTAATTTTACACTCTCTTAACAACAATTTTCAGTATGGATGAGGTTAACAGAATAGAATTAATAATTGTACAAATATAGTAAACAACGGACAAAAACCATCAATTGAAAATAACAGTGTGCTAAAATAAAATGAAAAGCGAAAAATGGGTCAAATAATAAAGCTAAAGAAACGAGAAAACTGAAGCATACACAAATGGAGGCTTCCCTACTGTTCCCAACCAGAACCTCATTTTAACATAAGGTACAGAACTAAAAGACATTTTTTTCATCAAATGATGTGCTTTATTTAACCTTACTACGATGTTATGTAACCCCTATATGATGTGGAAACTACCTTATGTGATGTCGAAACGACATACTGTTATGAAAACTTTGTTATACGACTTGCAACTATTCAAAAGTTCGTTACGTTACCTTGTTTCGTGATCTTTTACTTCAACATCTACCTCGATCTTTGTCACACAGCTCCCCTTCTGTATCTGATGAAATATATATATACAGATTTGAGTTTTTACATCTCCGTTAATAAATTTGATTCCGCTTTTATAACATTACACACATCCGCTAATCCGCTAAAGGGAAAACGGTACTATTTATTCTGCCATAGGCGACAATGTTAACATTTTCTAAATTTACCACTTTTAAAGATAAGAACCTGGATAAAACAGTTATATGTTGTGTTAGTACTTTATTACTCTGTTTTAAAAATTAAAGCCAAATAGTATCATGACCAACTTCCAACGGAGCTTGTTTATGTTATCCATGCCCACCGTCATTTTGCACCAAATTTATGAAATTTTGCAAGTCTTTTCGAATAATTCTCTAGAAAATATTTCAATAGGTTTTAAAATTTATATTGTAAATATACACACTGCAGTTATTCATAGATAAATAAAAAATATATTGTACCCTTACATCCAATCACAGCGCTCCTAATTTGACTTCCTTCACCTGCCTTGGGTACACAAAAGGCCAACCTAATGCTGGGAAAATTAAATACTACCGTTTTCCCTAAATAAATTTACTGCAATTACTCAATTCTGTGTTACCTGTTAAACTACGAATTTTATTACCTGTCGAAATTGAATTGCTTAGTGGCACCCAACCTAAATCAACTCCATTTAGGAATCAAACGGCTTTACTCACGAAACTAAAATTGCTTCATATTTAGATCATCACTTGAGTTTGACAAAGATAGATAAATAAAAAGTATAATCTGTGACGAACTTGACAATTGATTTTTTTCTCACTGGCATTTTCAAATTTATAAGCATACGCAAACTTTTGTCTCATCGTATTGTGTTACATGCTTCCAATTTTAAGTAACGCACTTGCATGTTCACAGTGTATGCCCTTTATTAACATTGAATAACTCCTCCATCAAGGAATAACAAAATTAAATGACATTACAGTAACCAATTGTTAGACCAAATTTTAGTTTCTTTGTTTTGCTTCCAGCAACTATACTATCGTTATCCTATAGCTCTTTATGGGTCTAACATGTTATTTAACGTTAAATTATCTGGAAGTGGTTTCTACCTGACAAAAATAGGCTACAAAGCACAAAAAGAAGTAGGATATAATAAACGGGAATGCCAAATAAAGGATGTTATTTAGATAAATAAAATTAGAAAATTGGTTTTTCGATTTTAACTTTCCTAGAAAGTTGCTGTTATAGAGGGACGACAGATACCAGAGGGACAGTCAAACACAGAAATCGAAAATAAACTGACAACGCCATGACTAAAAATGAAAAGGACAAACAGACAATAGTACACATGACACAACATAGAAAACTAAAGAATAAACAACAAGAACCCCACCAAAAACTAGGGGTGATATCAGGTGCTCCGGTGTAAAGTATTAACTATCAATAAGGCGCAGAACTTGTATGAAACGTCATTTATATCAATAAATAATAATAAGTAATTAAATTAATGATAATAACAAACATAAAATAGATAGCAATATTAATAGGGGTAAAACAAAATAGACAGTTTGAGATTATAAAATCAAATGAGCAAACAAATGAATAAACACTGAATAAAATAAATAATTAAACAAAGCATGATGAAATAAACACCGATACTCACAAATAGCGTATAGTTCACAGTGCTCCAATGTTTTGTCAAACTATGTATTTAAAAAAGGCTTGGGAAAAACGTTGCATATTTTAATATGCGATTTTTTTAAAATTTAACCGCATTAGTAAGGGATACCCTGGAGGCCAATGTTTATGCCATTGCATGTTTTACAGGATAAAAGAAATAGGGGATTAAGAATTTTAAACATTAAGATATAATCATGTATGAATCTTTCTTCCCGGTCGTACTTTGTCCGCTTCTTTGTTTTTTGAGGACCTCAATTATAGAATTGAGATCATAATTTAATTTTTGTTTGAAATTAGATTTTATGAAAAACTCAAATACTAAATATTTAACTTACGTAAAATTGTCGATTCCATATCTCATTATGAAAATATATATTGTAAACTAGAGGTTTGGCGCAACAATACGATTTATATTTCACCATTCCTCACGGAATGGAAATACAAAGGCTTGTTGGAAGTCATAAATACGACGTTCGATAAAATAAATCCCTATGTCTCAAGAGTCCGGTGACTGATTTTTATTTTGCAAACTTTTCCATGTTAAATCTTCTTAAAACTCTTCTATTCTTAGTCGATTAGGCAAATATTTTGTCAATAAAAACCGAGTCTTTATACCCATTTAATTTTATGTATTGCATGGAAAGAGGCTTATAACATGATATAAATCTGAACTTATAAATCCACTAAACATTAAGATAACTCCAAGAGTAAAACCTTTAAAGCTTGATTTTATACTGCGATAGAAAAACTACATAAGTATTAGTTCGCCTATGTAAAATGGCTGCTAAATAATGAAAAGCTTTACCTCATAAAAACTTATTCGGGTTTATGACTTCCAACGACGAGTGTTTTCCAATAGTTATTTTTTTCTCCTTCGAGATTTTACATCGAGTAACCAATATTTGGGTATATGAAATCCTAACATGTGGTAACAACTATCCATAAAAAAAGACCAAACTCTTATAGGAATGCGGTCTTCAAGAATGAACAAACACGGTACCATGTAGTAAGCATTTAAGAAAGCCCCGGATAACAAATTAATAGCAATACAACAGAGAAAACAAACAAGCTGATCTATGTTAATAACGTAAAAAGAAAGTTTCGATAGACGGAAACCAACGACTTTTTCAATACTAAAGGTTTAAGGTTTGGACAGGTACATCAACAAAACTATATTTGTTATCTGAAATATCCCCTTGATGTGTATACTTGATTTTTTTCCCTTACTATTCGAAGACTTTGTAAAAATATTCGTCAGATATTTATTGTCAAGATCAGACTAAAATAAATATAAGTTAGTTTTAATAGAAACATACCTTCTTAGTCTAAAAAAAAATGGTGAACTTAACTGCTGATTACGGAGATTTTATATGCTGACAAATGCATGTTTTAATGGATTAAAATGAATAGATAAAGGTTATTAAATTGTAAACCAAAGAAAAATAATCATCATGAAACAATAAATTCCACCTTATTTTCGTGCCTAAATTGATTATTGAAAAACCCCAAAAACATGGAGGTGAAGATCAGCATAACAGTTATTGATTTTTCACAAAAATATGTGCATCATTGCTTCTTTAATGATCTAAGATTATTATAACATTCTGACGGTCTTCTTTGCGTTTTTTAAAAGTAAGTAGAGTAACAAAACAGAAATCAGCAACTACTGTTATAAAATGATGTCTTTAGAACAAATCAATAAATTGCAAAACATTATATCGCCTTGACAGATAGAAAAAAGAAGACAAATATTATTCCTGATTGCTGGAAAGATTTTCAAAAAATATTTATGAAACCAGAACGTTATATTTCATTTTCACTGCTTAAATATTATATTCAGGTAACTATACGTGGATTTAATTGGACGAAACTGAAAATTAGGTTTTTATGTCTACCAAAGAGAAGTTTTTGTCTTGAATTTATCTCAAGATATGAAATAAGGTAAACAGACAGCAACCCAATGATACAAATGAACAAGATAAAGTTTTGAAATCATATACAGTTTCCACAATAAACAGGTGTCTCAAAATATATTAGTTTCTACAGTATGAACAGTAGTTCTATAATGAAACTAAAATGATCAAAGATCTTTTACTGCGACTGTCATGCAGGTGGAAGTTTGGCTAGCTGTGTAGTCGGATTTGATCCGCCGTTTTTTATGTAAAGGGGCGCTACCGGGTCGAGAGTATGGCGGTTGCTGTCCGTTTGTTTCAAGTGTCAGCATTTGGTTTTGCCGTTTGATTACGGCTTTTCGTTTTAAGTTTTTCTCGGCGTTCGGTATTTCTGTTGTTTTACTTTTTACAAACACCAACATTCGCCAACGAAAAAACATGAAAGTATCAAATAGGACAATCACCTTCGAGGTTTATGAACCGGGACAGGCACAATGGCCGAGTTCACTTAAAACTCTACAATCGACTTCAGAGTTAAAAGATTATCACGTGAACGCACCAGAGTTGATATTCGGAACAGCTCTAAGCAACTCTAGGGTAAGGCTCTGACCAAGCATAAAAAATAAGATATTCTCATTGGTTTGACGTCATTCAAGAGTTTCTGGAGTTAAACCCTGGCTCGCTGAGGGTTGGACCCAGGGTACGAGGATTTAACTCGAGTGGTTCAAGTAAAATCGTATTGTTGAAACCCGAGTCAGTAAAGTTAACTCGAGAGTTTCAAGTGAACTCGGCCAATGATATCTCGTCATTTAATTAACTAGTCAATAATACTATGCTTATATCAGAGACATATATTCACTGTATTGTATATATACTCGACTTTCACTATTCACAGTTTAAGAGTCTATTCTAAATTGAGTTAAATTTAATGGCCTTCCAAATACCGTTTCGATTCCTAACATCACTGAAGCGACATTAATTGTCGAAATCCGGATATGGTGTACAAATGTTTGCGGTATACCATCTTTTCTGCAAGTTTATTGCTTTCTGTTTGATATTAATTGGATTGATAATTAAGATCCATTTTGTTACATCTCTTGATACGTTTATTTTGTAACTACCATGGCACTCAGTAGGGTTTAAGAACATCAGTTGATAGTCAATTGCGTTTTGTTACAATATACCTTGTCACTTATTTGGTCATTTGGGAAATGTTGTTTGAGCTGTAATTAGAGCCCTCCACCAAGAAATTTGTTTTGTATGCACGCATGTAAAAACTGCGCTTTTTATGCAACGCAATCATAGGTTGAACGCTGTTTTCAATTTAGACTAGCATATTTGCTTATTTTTAGACTAAATAAAAGTCATCAGTGTCGCTCGAATGAAAACAGCTGGATTGCCAAACTAGAGCATCGAAATTTACAATTCCAAAGTTATGACAAACCTGACGTTTAAAAAATGGAAGTGGTATCAGTGTTTATATTCCTGGTATCTAAGATGAGTTTTATATGGCTAATCTTCATAAAGTAATCATAAAAAACTGATCTATGTAGATATTTTAGATATTAAATATCGTTTCTTTATGTACCTTCCCAAACCAATAACCTAAAATATTGCAATTGTTGTTGGTTTCAATCTATCAAAGCTGGATTTTATTATGCTATTTATCATAGGTCAGCTTTTTATGAGTGTTTTAGGAAGATTAGTTTTAAAAATGGGATTATCCTCTTGAAAGAAATAATATTTATTTATTTCATTTATTCATTTATTGCCAACAGAACAATTATCAAGGCCATTTAAGCCTACGGAAAGGAAGTGTTTTGAATCATTTCAACCTGTATTCAGAAGTCAATTTTTTAAAATTATAACATACATGAGGACTGACAACTGTACTTTTGCGACTCTCGTGGTACAAAACGTCCAGCAGGGATAAAATCAACATAGTGGTTTAAAAAACTCATTTAAGAAACCTTAAAAATAAATTACATAACTTAGACCCCAATTCTAACTATATAAATACGACCAAGTGACTAAGAAACGTACAATAAATCAAATCTAATTGGAAAAAAAAAACTCTTTTGACTGTTAAATTAAGACATTATAAATAACAAATAACAATTAATACATATACAAGGAGGAATAAATACTAGTACAAATAAACAAAATAACAAAACTTCAATATCTAAATATCTATAACTTCAATTTTAATTGCCGTCTTTACATCCTTTTGATCAGTGCCAACTGTATTTTATTTTAAAATGCAGCGTCAAAATAGTCCATCAGCTTGTTTTCAAAAGTGCTCTAGTTAAGGAGTTTGTGTTACATCCCAGGTTACCGCGATTTTTTTTTTTTTTTTTATAGAATTCAACTTCATTATCTTATTGATAAAACACAATGTGTTATACTAAAAAAAGAGTGTCCAAAAGAGGTTTTAAAACGCCCCTTTCAATGGTCCCCTCATTTAGTTATCATGACTAAGTAATTTTTATTTAAACACATTTTTAATATAAAGCGATTAAAAAAAAATAACGTTTAGGTATAAACAACCAAAACAGATATGAAACTATCATATTTAATGTAACGCTGAAGATTTTTTGTTTAAAAAAAAATGTTTATCTACATTACAAACAATCAGATTTTTTTTAGTCAAGATGAAGGCATATTTTCTTATTTCATAAAGAAATTCGTAGTTCAAATGCCCGTATTTGTGAATTAAACTTAAGAGTTGATCAGTATGCAACGTTTAAACAATTTGCAGTATTTATTTATCGTCTAAAATATGAATTATTCAATAAAACATATGTACGTGCAAATACTCGTGAAATACCTGAAATCATCACATTACCGTCTTCGATTCAGTCGATAATCTATTCATACCTGAGTGCACACATTATAACTTTAAGGTTATCAATTTGCAACCAAAAACAAACATTAAATTGTCGATTTATGATATGTTTGTAAGACAAATTATTTTATTAAGTAAATGTGTAACAAAATATTTATGAAAAAATTACAAATTAAGGTTATTTTTTTGCATTCTGAGAAAGGTGCACTCTATCGAGCTAAATAAAGGTGTGGTTGATTACATTTAGTGTTTTAGCTATGTGGTGATTGAGTTAAAATTGTTAAGTCATTCAATCGACATACATCGCTTTGAAAGAAGGTGAAATAGTCAGTTGTGAAATTTGTTCAGACTTTTTACTTTCTTTAGCACAAAATTATGTCGATTTGACATACAATCTGCAGCTGGTTACTTAACAAATGCTTTTCGTAATGTTTACATTGTCACATTTGATTGTGTTTTTGATTATTTTTCTTTCCTTCTTACTTGTATATATTGCTTCACTATTCAATGAATTTACTCTTGTTTTAAAAATGTTGTACATACTGTCAACATATTTTGTTGATTTGTTAGCATTCACTTTATTGATCTATATTCTGTATATTTGTTGACACGGTGTACAACAAGGTTTGTTGACACTGTTCTGTTACCTTTGAAATTTTTCATAGTTTTCATCATTGTTGTGATAGTCATTCCTGTTTTTGCAGGGATACATGTTATAGGTCTTTTGTCACATTTTAATTGTTTTCTTTGTTTACAACTGTTACTTTCTTTTTATATTGATCATATCTCATATATTTGGCTCTTTGTTTATTGCAAATTTGCATATTTCCCAAAGTTGTTCTGATATTACATAACATGTTTGGTATTTGTATATAGAAGTGAATAGTTATACTACTCTTGTGGTCTTTTAAGTAAATAAATACTTTTTTGATATATTGTTTACATTTTTTAAAATTTTTGGGGTTTAATGCATAAGTTCAAATATGACAGAACAAACTTATGTTTTAAATCCTAAACAAAACTTTGATTTTAGTTGGGATAAATGTCTCTGTCATCGATCGAGGGAAAAGGGGAACCTGAAATACTTTTCTGATCAAACTTGGACTACCTTTAAAGCTGCAGCAGAGTCAAGAAATAACAGAGTTTCAGAAATAATAAAAGGTAAATGGATAGATGGCCCTAAAGGTGTATACCACAAAAAATGTTATCAACTATACACAATGAAGCGGGACATAATTAACCCTGAAACGAAACACTTGTTCATAAAAGCGCAAACTTGAGTCCGATAGCGCTACAAAACATGTAATAAATGTTCCAGCAGCCAAGCTCCCGCGTAATTTTGATAAGTCAAAGTGTGTTATTTGTCTTCAGGCCAAAACATCCTTAAGAGACAGAAGAAGGTTAGAATCTCTAACAAAATGTCTCACTGATGAAGCGATAGAAACAATGAAACAATCCTCCACACAGCAGGACAGCAACCCTCTATTAATAAAACGCCTGGAATCGGGCTCTGACTTCTTTTACCATAAATCTTGTTTTAGTATTTAAACATCAGTTCTGTATAAGGAAAATGAAACACAAGTAGAGAAAGAACCAGACAGCTTTACGTCTGCTTTCGATGTTCTAGCCAAGAAGGTACAACAAAACATTATACATGGACTACAGGTTTCAAATCTGACGGATTTATGCTCTCGTTTTAGAGAGTTTCTTTTAATTCAAGGTGTCCATGTGTTGAAGCACAACCCCACTAGACTGAAAGCCCGATTTGTAAAGGAATTTGGTGATAACCTGACATTTTGGAGATCTGGTAGACAAAATTCTTTGCTTGTATTTTGCAGTTCTGTACCAACTGGTCAGATTGTTCAAACTGCAATAGAGTCTAGCACTTTGGTTCAAAGTAATAATACTTTGAATGCTGCAGTGGGAAAGGAAGATATTGAGACAACTGTTTGTTATGCAACAAAAGCGATTCGTAATGTGATAAGTCTAGACTCAAAGTGTAATATTCCTTGGCAACCTACAGGAGAGTCTATAAGTGGAAATAATATTGTAATTCCAGATTTACTTTACAACTTTCTTGCCCTGTTACTTACAGATAATTCCATACATGCTTCCATTTCACCCTCAAAGCTTGATATCAGTTCAGAGGTGATACATCGTCGGATAATGTCGCTTGCTCAAGACTTGATCTATTCTGTAAAAGAGGGACGAAAGATACCAAAGGGACAGTCAAACTCATAAATCTAAAACAAACTGACAACTCCATGGCTAAAAATGAAAAAGACAACCAGAAAAACTATAGTACACATGACACAACATAGAAAACTAAAGAATAAACAACACGAACCCCACCAAAAACTATGGGTGATCTCAGGTGCTCTTGAAGGGTAAGCAGATCCTGCTCCACATGTGGCACCCGTCGTGTTGCTTATGTGATTACAAATCCGGTAAATAGTCTAATTCGGTAGGTCACATTCATGAAAGGGAAGGGGATTGTAGTTACGACATAAGGAACATATCCGATATCATTTGTGAAACGGTTATTCCATAACGGTAAACCAACTCGTGATGGCGTCCGTAAAATTTACGAAGGGATGATTTCAACTGCACCATTTGGAACTCTTGGTTTAATAGCTTCCTTGTGAGCAGTAACCCTCTATCAAGAAAATCATGATAGGAAATGCAAGCACGGGAATATCGTATCAATTGGGAGATATATACCCCGTATGCAGGTGCTGCTGGAATGTTGCTACTTAGAAATGGAAAGTTCACAATTGGAAAGCTGAAATCATTTCTTTTTCGTAAAGTTTTGTTTTCAACCGACCCTCATTGTCAATTTCTAGATGTAAGTCAAGATATGAAGCCGACTTAACTGTATCTGTAGTATCCTTTATCTCCAATTCGATTGGATAGATGCGTTCCACATAGTCACCAAATTTTGAATTGTTTAGTGAAAGAACGTCATCTATATAGCGGAAAGTAGAGTTAAAGGATATTGCTAACTTCTTATCTTTCTTCCTAAGAAGTTCCTGCATGAAGTCAGCCTCATAATAATAAAGAAACAAGTCGGCAAGTAGAGGGGCACAGTTTGTTCCCATTGGGATGCCGACAGTCTGTTGAAAAACACGTCCTCCGAACGTTACAAATATGTTGTCAATCAAGAAATCAAGCATCTTGATAATATCGGTTTCAGAGAATTTTTTGTTTGAATCAGAGTGATTCTTTACAAAGTATGATTTATCCCTCCCTAAGACAAGATACTTGTATCTACGTTGGCCATTCTTTTTTATGAAGCAAAGTAATACCAACTCTTTCAATTTGTCTTTTAGTTTGGAATGTGGAATACTTGTGTAAAGAGTAGAAAAGTCAAATGTTTTAATACTGTTACAAGATGAAAGAGAGTTAGATTGTATGTACTCTAAAAGATCTTTGGAATTTTTAAGTATCCACATCTGATTCACGCCACCTCTAGAATAGGCAGTTTCACAATAACTTTGAAGCCCGTCTTTGATTGCTGATAAAATAGATGTTAATAATTTAGAAAGAGGTTTCGTGGAGCACTTGGAAGACCCAGCATTCGGATAGAGTGTCTACATCTTCCTTTTCACGTTTAGCCCATTGCCTGGCATAATCCTCGACTGAGTCCATCAAAATTTTAAAGTTGTATTTCCAATTGATGGATTTAGGCTCACGATATTTTGGACCTTTCGATAACACATTTCGTAGAGAAGTGTTGTTAACAATGTTAAAGTAAAGGCTACACCAAAACTCCAAAACATGTTGCCCTAGCAATATACTTAAAAACTCAAAATGCGTCATCAGAAATTGTCAAAATCATCAATAGATTTGGCCATTCTGTGTCATATGATCAAGTTGAAGAAATAGAAACATCTATTGCAGAAAAAATGATCATGAATACTGAAGATGATATTTTCATTCCAAGCATCATAAGAAAAGGTGTATTTTCAAGTTTCTGTTGGGATAATAATTAGTGTTGTCAACGGTTAACCGGTTAATCGTTCGAACGACCGAATACCGAATACCAAAAATGCTAACCGGTTAACCGGACTTTTTTCAATTTCGATAGATTTGATATGAATTTGTGTTGAACATCAAATCATTAAATAGTTATGTTTTATTTAAAAATTGTCGTCGTGGTAATTAGTTTGACAGATCAATTGTCCAGTATATTGATGCTATTGTTGATCCTAAAAACATAAAATTAATAAGAGTTCGGGGCAGGATCTTTAAGAAACATAATTAGTAAACATGTTTTTTTAACAGTAACTTTAAATCAGTAATGAGATTTAATTTGACTAATTACTTCACTATTTCGTTTTCGATCTAATATTGTGTAAACCTACATTTAAATGTGCAACCTTCGTAGTGCAAGAGTTAGTCTTACTTTAAATTCAAAAATTGTGAAATGCAAACCAATGTGAATGTACTCAATGTATACGTGAAAGTACGAGTAACATGCTTAAAGAAAAAGCAAACACAGTGAAGAAACAGGTCGTACAGCATATACAATGACCTATAGTTGTTAATTTCTGTGTCATTTTGGTCTCTTGTGAAGAATTGTCTCATTGGTAATCATACCACATCTTCTTTTTTATAATTAATCATTTCAAATTGAAACACACCCCATTATTTTCGGAGACAACAAGAGAAAAGGAAAGAATAATCGGTTTCAGACATAAAACATATTCAATTCTAGGAGATTAATATTTTTTTTTAATTTTTTAATCTGAAGGTACACACGCTATAGTTTATACGGTGTATTTGATTATTAAAAGTCAAACTTCGCCAGGAATCCTCAAGGGACAAGCCTTATAATGCTAAAGGAAAAACTTCAATTCTAAAAGCGTATTTATGACTTTGATGAAAGGTTGTCAAATTGACACTCATACGACATCTTATATCTATGTGCAGGGTTCTATTGATAAGGCTTTCAAACACCAAACACCAACTTAAATTACCGGTTAACCGGTTAATCGGTCGAACGATTATCCGAGTAACCGGTTAGGCAAAAGTTTACGATTTGACAAGACTAATAATAATGATCTTTGTGAGGAAACATTGTCTGACCAAGTTACTACTCATTGTACGAATGGCATTGTCATCCAAACAAGACCAGATTGGTGTGAGAATGAAAGAGAAGCAAATCAAACGCCCCTCCACAGAAGTAAAAAAAGGTCCTTGAAAATCGTAACTGAAGAACAACTTGTTCATTTTTATTCGAAACCACGTGTTGGCCCGAAAATTTTTTTATCAAGCAAACACACAACAGCTTTCAATCTCTAAGCTTAGTATCTAGGAAAAAAGATTTCTGTTTTTTGCTCTGTCGAATTTCACTTTTAGACAATTTGTTTTTGCTTGATAATGTTTCCCAATGTATACCTGCATGCTTTTAACATCATGACTGACCATACTAATGTCCCGCGAGCAAAAAGTATTGGGTATTTGCAGGTAATTGACGCAAGTCCAACTGATTTAAACACCGTAACAACGGTACTACAGAGATCAGTAAGCATTGCTGACAAACTCGGTCAACGCGATGTTGTCATAGTATTTGATCAGGCTATTTACGCAAAAGCACTGGAAATCATTTGGCTTTTATAGCAGTCATTGGGAAACGGTTTGGCGATGCAGGGCTTGGTGATCTTCTGTTGGAGTCTGGAGTTATTGGGGCAGGTTCTTTGACTGGTGTATTTGAAGGTAAACGTTATAATCGAGCGCTGCGATTGCACAAAATTGTATTTGAAGCTTTTGAACGATTATGTTGGGAAGCATTTGGTTCTTGGCTTAATTCAAATGATGAGAATGAATTTCTCGATCCTAATTTTCAAGCATCTGTTCTGTCAATCTTAGCTCAAATCAGACGAAATTTAACAGCAGACAACTTAAAAACCTTGCTAATGTCACCTTTTGTTGGTAAACTATTTGAGGCATTTAGTGTATATTGCAATGTAAGTGAGGGACCAATGAAAAAAAATGAAATAAGAGCAACAAGGGAAGGTAATTGGGAACTTCATTTGGCATGTGTTGAAAAAATGTTACCATAGTTTTTCGCATATGACCGTCAAAACTATTCCCGATACATGTCAGTCTATTTGCTTCATATGCAAAATCTGCCAAATACACATCCTGATGCCCATGCATATCTTTCATCTGGTGGTTTTTGTGTTCAGAGAAGCTCTCATGGATTTTCTAGATCTCCAGTTGACCAAATAATCGAGCAAACGTCGAACAGAGACACAAAAACAAGAGGTGGCATTGTTGGTTGTAGTTTGAATAAAGGTTCTGTTAAACGTTGGTTGTTAATTGCACATGAAAGAGCTTCAATATCATCAAAATGTCGAGATTTGGCAGGAATAGTTAACCCTGAAACATCTACACTAAAAGAACTTGGCAAAACTCGAATGAAGCGAGATGAAACTGACGTTTTGAAATTGGTTCAGACACTGCAAAGCTGGACAAATCCATTTGTGACATCTGAGCAGTTATCAGGCTTGTCCTCGGGTACTGTTGCTTCTTTTGAATTAATGTGCGACCTTCTGGACGCGTATGAAAAGGGAAAGTTGACATCAGACAATTGCATCAGTGAACGGCTTGTTCAAAAGTCAATCAACATTTTCAAACCAATCAAGAGACAATCACTGCTTTCATTTTCAACAAAGGAAAAAAGGTAAGCCGTTAATGGCTGATAACAACAACACATAGAAAGCAGATATAAGTCTTTTTGATGGCCTGCTTGTAATAGCCCAGACAAGACAGTTGGATATGCGAGAGGTCCTCCAGTTTGAATTAGGTCCTCTTCCATGGTCTCTTGCAAACGTTGATGGTACACCTGTAAAGACAAATAAATCTGTCCTGGCTGGTCTTTAAGAAAAGGGCGTTGAACAAATGCAAGCTATTCCTGAGGAAAGCATGTGGATATTTGATGGCATGGCAGTCATTCAATCCATCACAAGGATACCAAGTACTTTTTCTGATTTGACAAATGTTGTTTTTAAAACCATCCTTTCAGTTTAAAAAAGGGCTCCCCGCATTGATTTTGTCACTGATCAGTATTCCACAATATCCATAAAATATTAGAATGGGATTTTAGGTCCTTGGGAGGGCAAATTATTACAATAATTTCGAGACCTTCAAAATCGTGTCCTCGGCAATGGAAGAAATTTTTGTCAGTTGGAAGAAACAAGTTGCTCTAGTTGAATTCTTTGTGTCGAAATGATGTAAATAATCCTATAGATTTACACTTGAAGGAATTGATTTATGTGTATCACATAGAAGTTTGTGCCACAAAATTTCTGTTGAAAATGAAATAGTGACAAGTGTAAAATGCACTGAGCCTCTAAGCAAACAGGAAGAAGCCGACACAAAAATGTTTCTTCATGCAAAAAACGCAGTTGATAAAGATTACGATTCCATTGTAATAAAATCTCCTGACACTGATGTGGAAGTATTGGCTTGCTATTTTCAGAATTGCATCAGCATATTATTCTTCTGACAGGCACGTCTTCCAAATGCAGATTATTAAATGTACAATCAATGTGCGCAAAATTGGGGGAGAATGTTTGTAGAGCACTGCCAGGATTTTACGCCTTTACTGGTTTTGTTTTAGTTAGTGCTTTGTCTGGTAAAGGAAAAAGCAAAGCATTCGGCGTTTTGACACGTTCTGTGGAGTTTTCAGTAGGTCTCTCCCGTCTTGGTGAAACTTTTGAAGAGGTAGGCGAAGAACTGTAAAAAAACATTCGAGAGGTTTTCGTGTGCTATATATAGCTACGAGAATAATAACATCAATGAATTAAGATTCAGAATTTTTAGCAATGCAAAAAACATTCATTGTCATCTACTGCCTCTAACAAAAGATGCAATGTTAAAGCACATCAAACGAGCTAACTTTTAGGCAAAAATTTGGAAATCTGAAAACACAACACTGTTTAATCGACAAACAACCATGGTGGGATTGTTAAGAACGATTTGATCAGCATCAATTGGCTAAACCAACCGCCAGCGTTAGATGCTCTATTGATACTGATAAGCTGTTCATGTAAAGCTGGTTGTGCCACCAAAAGATGTTCATGTGTTCGACAAGGTTTATCCTGTACAGATGGCTGCAAATGTACGAATGCTTGTAGCAACAAGAATAATCAAATCGCTGATATGGCTGACGATGACGAGGAAGATGATGAATATGATGGTGATAATAATTCGGTAGATGGCGTTGACGAAAATGAAGATGATTCTATGGATTAACCTTCTTCATGACCTTAAAATGTGGTGATTCTGTTGTTAAAAGAACTTTAATATAGATCTTGAAAGCCTGACAGTTCTTTTATTTTTTTAGTACTATGTGTGTTTTTAATGACTGGGATATACATTGCTTATGTTTGTGTTTGTCATTGATTCCATGTTTTTTCCCTTTCTTACCTTTGAATTTTGTTCAACTGCCTTTAGTTACTTGATGCTCTATGTTTCAATGTAAAAAAATATACGTTTTTTATTAAGAAAACTAGTATGTATGCTTTGTTTCATTCAAAATCATGAATTTTAGATATTACCCTCCCCTTTTTTTTCTTGGTCCTATACGATTTAAAAATTTAAAAAAATTAGCCTCCGTATTATAAGATATGATTTGTTCAATTTAATAAGAGAAATAGTCCCGAATACTTGGTTATTTTTTATTTTTTCTGTATATTTGTGTTAAACAAAATTTTTGGACACTTTTTAAAAAGTCTAAAACCTCTTTAAATATTCTTCAGACATTACTCTTTAGATTTATACAAAACAATTGTGGTACCCTGGGGTGTAACACAGAACTGAAATTTTACCTGACCAGCTGATGGACTAAAAGGTTATTAAGTATACAGAAATCATAACGGAACAAACACACAAAAATACCTTACCATCTAAAAGAAAAAGAAAACAAAAACAAAAATAAAAACAACAACAGAAATAACGAAACGAAAAAGACAAAATAAAATAAAAATACGACACCGTTTTATTCATTTAAAATATAGATTGACGAATTGCTGTTAATCAACAAAAATTTACGACCCAATGATTGAAACACAACAGCTTATCTATAACCTTAATCAATCGGTGATTCCACAAAATGAAATATTTTGGTGTGTATTTAATAAGTCAGCGACGTTATAAACGAAAACAATAAGTAATCCTCGTCCATATACCTTGATGGTGGTGAAAAATTGAACAAAAAGGTAATAAAAGAACCTTACAACAATTACCGTAGTAATAACAGACCGGTTTTATAGAGTATTTCGCCATCTGTAAGCAATAATATAGATTACATATGATGTGTTTAGGGTACAACATAGACATGACATCAAAGTGTTCGCAGGTGTAACATTTTAAAGCAACAGAAAACAGTGCAATCAAAATGTATCTTAATTCAATTTCCACAAAGAAAACAATCTTATTGCTAAATTTATACATTACTCCATCAAGGAACATTTTAGAGACAACAGTAGTTTATCAATGTTCAAATCTCGTTAATTATTCAAGAACAAACATTTATATATTAAGATACAGTTTGATTCCATATTGAAATTTTGCTGAAAATTTGCATATCAGCTATGTTTTGCCTAATTAGATCAAATATGTAATAATAAATATACCTTCATGTGCTACTTTTTGAGTAAAATGAGGTTCAAATTTTATATCTTTGCTCAAAATTCGGATTTGTGGAAGTATTTTTCCTTTCGACAGAAATACGTACCTTTTTTGTTTTAAAAGATAAACACAAGCTGTTTTTGTTAAATTATTTCTAAATTATGTTTTATATAAATGTCCTTTAAATTTGTGCAATTTGTTTTTCAAATAACTCATATTTATCAAATGTTCACGAATGTAGAAAAAAACGTAATTTTTTGCTGTATATTTATCAAATTTAAAAAATTGCACTATTTACGTTTTCATGCCCACACAATCTTCTTACCTACTCAAATCAAATGGCATTTTATAAAAGAGGGGTCCATGAACTCGTTTTCAAGTAAGATAAGTTTGAATGATAGAAATCAGTCGAAAACTGACTCTTTTCCCGATAAGTCATAGTTTGGCGTCGCGAAAACAACAATTTACGTCAGCAACGTCATTACTTCCCCTGTAACTGTATTGTATGCCCTTAAAAAAGATAACGGGGCGAATCAACCCAAAAGCAGCGAGATTGGGTGTTTCGACGGGAGAAACTTATCCTTATCCGCCATGCCATTCAGCGTTCCTTCAAATGTCACTATTTTAAATAGAATAATTGGTAAAATTACAGATTAGACAACTTTCTTGTATCTTAAAAGATCTTTGACTGAGAAAACATGTTACTATGGAGTCAAGACGCATTATATCAGTCTACCAATTTGTGATGGTGACCGTAAAACGTGAATAGTGTCGATTTCAGTCAAACTTCATCATAACTGTGTAGGAGCAGATTTTGTTTCAAAAGCACACATTTGTTAGTGAAGTTATAAAGTGTTAAAATCAACCAGAGTTGATCAATAATTGAGATAGTTAAACGCCATAACAAAAAGTAAACTGTATTTTACTCATGAGAAATGGGAAGTTTACAATAGGGAAGTTGAAATCATCACATGTGCCACGAATTCTAGCATGCGTTGTTTATTATCCCAGTGAACTGAGGATTAAGGATACTACCTAATACCTATATTGATCTTCTCCCTGATACTGACACAGATGAACGACTCCTAGCATGCTATTAAACCGAAGGAACTACATGTAAAATTTATTTTCCCGAGACCTAATTAAATTGTTTCCTCCGAAATTTACTTGTATATGTCATGTTTTTTGGTTGATAGAACGAAAAAATACAACGATAACGTATCTTTAAATTACTAGCAGTTCCTCAATGAATAAACCAAATTTTTAATCTCAGACAATTTACTCGCATATTTCCTATGAAAACAACATAAAATTATAAATAAACACACCCGTATATCCTCTGGGTACTATAAGTTCATATAAATCATTTCCACAGGAACAATGCAAAGACCTACAGGATATGACAATTATATACGATCAACAGCTATGATGAACAACAACCATGGACAGATTTGTATTTGAATTGCATCTTTGAAATTATTACTTATTTTGTTCCAACGCCTGAAAGCATCACATGATTGTAAATTATAATTTCACATCTAAACACCTAAATAATAACTGTATATACATAGATTATTTGCGTACAAACTTTCACCACAAGGAAAAACTACAAGCACAAAATATATAAACGTTATTCTTGTTGGAAAAACTGATTTTTTAACCAAAGGGACCTACAAACATAATAATGATATATATTCCACTTCAAACAATGCAAATTGAACAACAAACTTATTTCATACGAAAACAAATAGGAACCTCATTTAGATATGTGTACACACAATGTATGTACAGACATATTTTTTTGTCGACGAATAAATTTATTTTCTTTCCATTAGCATAATATCAAAATCCGAGTTGGTCATTGAAATGTTGAATACATTTTCTGATTTTGTGTTCCCTAAGATAAAGATTATTATATGCCCATGTGGTTATTGAGGAATATTAAAAAATCATGTTAATGTGTTTTTTAATTATAGATCTTCATGTGGGTATGTTTTCGTATATTATACGGTTTCCCAAAGGAAAGTTGTACATACAAAGTGTTTCTGTTCTACTGGGGAAAAATATGATTTAAAAGTATATCAGTTTAAGCTGTTGTAATCGAGATAATCAGTATAGGTCCGTACGTGTCTTTTTGGCCAAAATCGTGAATAAGTGTGATGTTTTAATTCCAATCCAGACGCCTTTTCATTCCCAAATTAAGTTTTAATGTTGTCTTTCTAATCATGCCAGCATGCAATAAAAAAATAAAAAATGTTTTTGACGTATAGAATTTAAAATGTTTTCAAAGATTTCCACACAAGACCTTTAAAATTCTTTTATTTGGTTATAATTTGCAGAAAAGGAAATAAAGTATATTGTTGATATGTATCAGTCGGAAGCTGATCCTGTTTGTTAAAGCAAGAATAGAGGTTACGTGACTACCTTATTTGGGTTTGTTTTTCCTTTTGGTTCAACTGGGACGAGTCGACAAAGGACGTTGCGTTTTGAAAATCTAGACGTTCTAAAGTAAAATTGTTTGATTGAACTTTCTATATTTAAAATTAAAGCTCGTCACTCAATGTATACAGCAAATGAAAGTATTTCAAATTTAAATAAGAAATCCTTAATTCCCTTGCAATATGTCATTTTGTATATTCAAAACAAATGAGAGATGAATGATTTCAATGCAATAATCAAACACAAAGTAAAAAATGTCAAGGCAAAATCAAAAGACGAACAAAAGACAAATAACAGTGGTCAGAACCATATTCTGAAGGTGTTCTAAAAATGTAAGTAAACCCTGCTATACCCACGGTGTATATTGTGTCATTCATGTAAGCACAAAGCAAGTCATATGTCCATTTCAGTAGTGCATATTTTTGAAAAACAAAGGCCGGGATTGCGGTTACAATAATTAAAACATATTCGTCCTCATCTGTGAATGGACAGCCGATATATGATGGCGTCCGTATAATTTTTGAAGGAATGATTTGAACTTGCCAAATTGGAACTATTGATTGATTCACGATTTTTCTTGTAAGCAGTAACCCTCTCAAAGAAATCATGATAAGAAATGCAAGCTTTAGAATATCATATCAACTGGTAGAAAAGTTGAATACATGCAACAAAGGTACTTCAAGAATTTTTTAAACGGTAAGTCATTTATCAAACACTGTAAACCAACTAATTTTTGCGAGCGATTTATTTTCGCGACTTTCGCTAGTAGAAAAATATCGCGAAGCTAAATCGTCGTGAATATGTAAAACTTGGATCTTTCCGTATTTAACAACATCAAGTTAATTAGAAAACCGCGAAATGGACTCGAAAGGGCTAAACGCGAAATAAAGTATCCGCGAAAATAAATTGGTTTACAGTAGAAACTCAAAAGATGAAATACATTAAAAGAATGGAAAAGAACTGTCATACATCTGACGTAATTGACTAATTAAAGTTTAATGATTGCAAATGTAACAACTATTCACCAGAGTCCAAATAAAGTAGATATAAACAAAAGTCAGCGTAATCCTCCAACAATGAAAACATCTTATAACGTATACCATCTATAAAAAAGAGCCAGAATTAAAAAAATTTAACAATTCCATTGGGAAAACTAAAGACCTAGTTTATAGTTATAATTTGTGTTGCTCAGTCATTAGCTTTATATGTTGTATTATGTGTACTGTTGTTTGTCTTTCTGTCGTTCTTCATTTGTTTTTGCCATTGTATTGTGTTTTCGACTGATCTGTTTGAATACACTGTTGGCGATTTCCCCTCACTTTTATAAAAAAAAAACAGTTCACCGATATACGACAGACAACCTCAATAGACGAAGCACAAACACAACTAACATAGAAACAATAGACATAATGCACTGATATAAGAGTACACGCAGTTAAAGCTAGTTATAATGCAAATTTTAACTAATAATTATTTTTTCTCTTGCACTTTAAAGTAAACCAGTAAACACCCCATGTATATATTGAAAGGACGCCATTTTGCCAAAATATAAGTAAAGAGTATCGTTGGAGGATCATGAGTACTCAAAACTGTACAAATTGTTCCTTTATATTTGCAAAATTTAACCTGCCCAATGCTGGCTGTCAGCATCACTAAAGAAATCAACATCGAACCGAAAATACAGGTTTTGACGCGATGAATTTAATTTTTGCAATATCTAAACTGACCACAGCGTTGACGGATACATTTGGTCGTCATTTTCATAAAATCTGGTATATTGATAATTTCAGGTAGATCCGGTGTCATTTTTTCTGATCATCCCTACAAGGCATGTTGCAAAAATATTTCGGATTTGAAGCATTTGACCAAATATCATTCAAAGTACAACAGAATCATCTAAAACTTGAAATATGCAGATTAATTTGATTAATCAAGTAGAGATAATTATGGCGCGTCTGGCGTACTTAATTATAATCCTGGTACTTTTGATAACTATTATCATGATTATATTGAACTTGAACGGACAATTTGTGTCTCTTTTATTCCTTAAGAGATCAAACCTGTTATCCGATGCTATAAGCCTTTTGGGGGACTTAGCATTTGTTCGATGAAATTCAAATCTTCTTTTATATGTTTTTGTCTTAATGAACAGATTCAGAATCATGGAGTCAAATAAAATATCTTTTAAATTTTAAAAAGTAAAACTTGTAAAAATATAACTGTTCCTCTATTTTTAATATGTGTTAAATGCAATTCAATTCAATTCAATTCAAATCAGTTCAATTCAATTCAATTCAAATCAGTTCAATTCAATTCCAATTGTTATTGTCATAACACTTTATATATATATATTTGTAGTGTGTGACACAACATAACAAAATAAAAATAAACAATATCAACAAGATCATTAATATACATAGTAAACGTCAACAATATAAAGGATTCTAGCTTATTTGCCTGAATGTGTGATCTTGCCAATGGGTGGAGTATACTAGTATATGTTATTTTATCTAAATCATTTAAATTTGTAAAGTGCATATTCTCAGTTATCAAAAAAGCCTAATTGTACTATTCTGTAACTATCACAATATAAAAATAAAGGAAGTACATCTCCAATTTTTTCGCAGTTTTTGCATAATCTTTCTTCCCTTGATAGTTTAAAATATCTTCCGTTTTCTATTAATAAATTCCAATAAAGTGTAGTGAATCATGGAATGTTATTTTCTGGAATCTACCATCTCTCTTAATATCATAATAGGATATTTAAATTACTATTCAATATTTCAGTTGGGGTATAAATATGAACGAATTCGACATTTGTATGATGAAGCCGTAAAATGAAACCGCAAAACATTACGTTCAACCCCAGCCGGAATTTTTAAGCCTGTTTCAGATAAAAATTTAATGTCAAAAGAATCATTGGAAATTCAACATTGCATCATCAAATAGTGACATTTCATCATCAAATAGTGACATTTCATCATCAAACAATGACATTTCATCATCAAACAATGACATTTCATCATCAAACAATGACATTTCATCAACAAACAATGACATTTCATCATCAAATAGTGACATTATTTCATCATCAAACAATGACATTTCATCATCAAATACACTGAAATGCAGTCAACTTAAGCGTTTGATAGTTCATTGATAACATTCTGGCGTATCACAAACAAACAACTTGTAACGTCTCATTTCATTGGCTGAATGATTCAAAATTTCAAATACAACAACATTTGTAGTTTGCACGTGAATTGACACAGATGACTGACTATGGAATGCACTATGTTACTACGAACGTAAAAACAAGGATTTGACAATGTATAGTTTACAAATCTTTGGTCAAAAGAATTAAATAAATGTTTTGTGAATTTCAAATTGTTGTGTCGAAATATTATACTGCAATAACATAATTACAGTGTACATACTGTACCGCATTATGAAACATATAAGGATAAAATAAAATACATGTGCCGCTTTTATACATGATTAAGTAACCACTTTTAATTTCTTTCAATGTCGAAGTTACTTATAATAAGGATCTCATAATGCTGATCCATTACAATAATTGCAGCAAGTTATAATGGGTTGCATATTCCTCTTTTAGTGTTTTCATGCTATAAAACGAAGATACAGAAAGTTACACAGTAGCTAATCGTTTGGTCATTAAGAATTTACGTATCATAAACGGAGCAAATTGTCCCCGAAATATAGAAACAAAAACAAAAATAATAATCGTATCATTTGTGCACGTGAATGAAGACGTAGTATGCAATGTACTATCATGATCACCACGAAATTTAAATGAATTCAGTGAAGGCATTTTGGTGTAAAATGGATTGAAATGTTACATCGGCGAAGATTTTTTCTTTTGTATGTGTGGAACTAAAAAACATTCTTCTCGTAGTTTATAAGGAACAATATAAATGTACTGTTTTCGATTTAAATTGGCTAAAAACCTCTCCTTTAATTTAATACCGTAAGAAAGTGATATGCATAACATTGTTAAACTATCCGCCAAAGTGACGTGAATATGCATGCGTATTTAAAATGAAATACAAAATCATACATGTAAGATAAACTGATAAACGAAATATTAAGAAATTATTAATAAGTATGACTGAATGCATGTACTAGAAGGGGTCCACCTTTTTATCAATACATTTAATGAATAAACACGCTTTTAAAAACTGATTGTTTTCTCTGTAACTATTTAGATATTTACAAATATATAAACTACGTTCGAATTTCAACCGAGAATAGCAAAACAGTTAACTTATAAAATTCATTAAGTATATGGCTGGAGCTTATAAAGTACATATCTTTCAAATGTGCAATGGTTTGCCATCTCTATTTTTCTCTAAACAAAGTATGGTTGGTTACATGTTCTGAATTGACTTAGAATTTCGTGATTTTTTCTCAAAATTAAGTAAACTGAATTACAAAAATAATCACACTATTCTTAGTCGAAAACCTAAAACTTGCTAAAGATATAAAAAGGCAGGATGAGCAACTTGGCAAAAAGGCCGAATAACGATTTATGTAAAAAAAAAAACCTGATAAACTAATAAAAACTAAAAAGGCAGGACCAAATAGACTAAAAATAAAAAGACAGGACAGAGAATACAACTTAGAAAAAAGAACTAACTGTTTCATCAAAGTCCACCCTACCATCAAAATAAAATGGTAGATATCTTAATCCAGAAACAACTGAGAGGAGAAAATTGAATTAAATATTTCGATTTGAAACCTGAAGATTTCAAAGTTTAAAATTTTACTAGGGCACAAAATTATAAACTTAATGAATTTTACATGCACATACATGTATCATTGAAAAGCTAGAATTGCTATGGGATAATCAAGACCACAATAATTATCGTGAATACGACGATGGAGGTTATAACAACCTTGACCGGCTACGTGAATACTGATCAGTCCATTCAACTTATAGTACGCGTGTTCTATTTTCGCAGGTGTGAGGGCGAAGGTTTGAATTGGCCAATGAAAACGATCGTTCCTTTACGAGTTAATCTAATAAAGTTTAGTTGACTGATTACGTCGCACTACCTATCGCTAAGCTTGGCCGTATATTAGTGTAGTAGCATTTAATTGTCAAACAGTGACATTTCATCATCAAACAATGCCATTTCATCATCAAATAGTGACATTTCATCATCAAATAGTGACATTTCATCATCAAACAGTGACATTTCATCATCAAACAATGGCATTTAGTCATCAAACAATGACATTTCAAACAATGACATTTCACTATCAAACAATGACATTTCATCATCAAATAGTGACATTTCATCATCAAATAGTGACATTTCATCATCAAATAGTGACATTTCATTATCAAACAATGACAATTCATCATCAAACAATGACATTTCATCATCAAACAATGACATTTCATCATCAAACAATGACATTTCATCATCAAACAATGAAATTTCACCATCAAACAGTGACATTTCATCATCAAATAGTGACAGTGTATCATCTCAATTTTCTATTGTCAAAGAAAATATATTAATAACAGCAGGTTATGTTGCCAAATAGATGAACAACTAGTTCAGACAAGATTATAAAACTCATCAAAGGCTTATGATATCGTACGCAAAAAGAAAAATCACAAAAATACTTAACTCCGAGGAAAATTCAATCGGGAAGTCCCTAATCAAATGGCAAAATCAAATGACAAAACACATCAAACGAATGGACAACAACTGTCATATTCCTAATTTGGTACAGGCATTTTCAAATGTAGAAAATTTTGGATTGAACCTGGTTTTATAGCGTTAAACCTTTCACTTGTACGACAGTCGCATCAAATTAAAACATTGATAATGATGCGTGAACAAAACATCGTATTTTTAGCAGATACAAAAGATCACCAGTACTAAGTTTTGTTTTGAAGATGGTATGAATTTGGTCAAAACTAGCCAATCAATAGAATATGGAGGTGGAATTGTGAGATTGAGACGTAGAATACATGTTGCTCATTCAAAAGATGAGTTTGATCTAAATGCATTGATCATTTTTTTATTTAAATGTCTTAACTTCATTTATCAATTGTCATACAGAAACAGGTTATTTAATCATCGGAATTGAATAGAAATTATGTTTAAACATTCTAATAAAGTAAATATCGATAGGCACCAAGTAGACCTTACCTAGTTATGAAACTCACGTATTCCAATCTATCACTAGGAAATGTCCAGGTCACTTTCGGTATTTAATCATGTCTAAGATAATGGTAAATAGAACAAAATATTTGAACCCATTATAAATAATTTATGTAATTCGAGATAGACAGTTTTATAGATTATTAGAAATTTCAAATGTTTTTCATTTTTTTTAATCTATCATAAATTCATGGCACAAATAAATAACGGCATCTTCATTAAAGTCGGCTTAGTCACCATTTCTGTATTAAACGTCATGAAAGGAAATTATAAAACTCAGCTATATAGAAGTAGCTCATAAAATTCATTTTATTCGTAGAAGAGCTCATCAGACATTATGTTTAAATACTTTTGACTATATCTTATCAGGATAAAGTTTAATTTACTTATTTTTTTAAAGCTAACAACACAAGCACATAAGTAAAAAAGCAGTAAAAAAAAAGCAACAATAACATCCCTAGGGGATTAATTGTGTCACACTCAAAGTCACTCAAACAAGGTATTTGTATACATTGAATTCCATTTAATATGATTTTTTCAGCTTTGGCGGTTTCGTCATTACACATTTAATTCAAATATTAATTGACGCATTCTTTAAATATTAGCTAGGAAGATGATTTAACCAGATTTTTATATGACACTTATTCTGTTTTTTAATGAGGGAAGATTTTGTATTCCTCAAACTTAAGTTTTGTGCGTAATGTGTTGTTACGTTATATTAAAGGATTTTTCGCCTTTATTTAGTCTTGGTATTGTCCTACCGTCATTGACTGTTGATATTTGATTGTCTTGTTGATTTTATGTAAAGCTACGTTAATTCTCCGATTGCGGCATACAAATATAAGAGAAAAAAAGAAATGCATCATGTTGCAAGGCTTAAATGCGTTGCCCATCGGTTGAGGTGGGGTATGCATATGAGGAGAGGAATACCAGGTTCTCCCCAAATATGTTCTATAGGATTTATATCCGGTGACAATGAAGACAATGGCAATACATGTATGTTCTTTTTATGCTTAGTGAGACTATGTGATACACTTATATCTGCGGAGAGTATGAAATAATGCTTTGGTGCAAGTCAAATGGTCAGCGACCTTAATTTGTAATCACAAAGTCACAACTATTAAACATGTTTGTATCGATTTTGAAGAAAAATAAAAAAGAAACAACAATGAAATAGAAAATCTCAAATATCATTTACTCCTTATGTTTTTCATGTTTAGATATAAAACAAATTGATGGTCGAACTCTTGGTATATTAATATACTCATGTCACATTTGTCGCAAACGATCTTTCTTAAGGATTTATTCTTTTGACGTTTCAGTCTCGTTGAAATCTCGTTCTGAAATTATTTCCAAAATATGTGACACAAGAGGAAATTATCAATGAATTTATAAAATCAAGTCAGTCTTTTCGAAGTCCTTTTAGCCAAAATTTTGAGAAAATGGTTGAGGAAATGATTTTACCAGAAACATGTACACCACATATCACTTTTTTTCCCCAACTTCTTAGATATGATTTTTTTCAATCATTTATAACAAAAAAATTGAAAAAAATGCATTTTGTTCTAAAAACACAGAAAAAAATCACAAATTTACAAAATCGACAGCATCGTGGATTTGACACAAAAAAACATCAAAATATTATACAACTTTCTTATAGTAACACTTACCTGTAGTTTTTTTAATTTGAATTTATTAAGTTTGGTTCACTTCATCTTAATTGAAACTATGAAAAAAAGTTTAATTGTGGAACTTATTTTTTTCACGATAATATCCCCAAAATAGGTAAAAATTGATGAAAAATGGGAAAATCATCAAAATTGGGTACTTTCAAGAGGCCATAGCTAAACAAGAAGTGCACCACCATATTACGTTTTCTTCACCAATTATTTTTTAACAGTCTTATAAACCCAAAAATCAGGTTAAGAAAGAAAGTTTATTTCTAGAAAATTTTGACTCCTCAGAGGTGTACATCCTTAAACACCTGATTTATCGCCATGACAAGTATATTGTTGTTTCGTAGATACAAACCAAACTAAAATTGTGTGTGTGTGAGTTTGCGAATCCAGTTATAACCTGTATGCTAACATGATTAGATATCAACACATCATCACAAATCAAGTCACGCTTCAGTCATAACAACAGAACGGACGTGCTTGGTCAGCTCCTCTTTACCCGCTATCTACGATGTTGGTTTACTTATGGATGGCTCAACGACTTACAACTTTCAGTGACAGAAACCATTCCAGCTCTGTACAGTTTACATTCTTAATTGTGTAAATACCTGTTCAGCATACATGTGCTCTAAAAACACGTTATAGATTGAAGAATGTTATGCCGACTAACGTCAGAGGGCTGTATCCTGAGTGTTAGATAATGGAACGCCATTTCACTATCTCACAACTTTGATAATGCTTCCTTTCATCGTTATTACTATGTCCGAGACTTATCGACTAGTACTTCATCGTCGTGGTTAGCGGGTTGCATAGCTGAACAACCTTGCTATGAAAGCAGCCGTTGGGAAGGAAGTAAACTACATCAAAATAGGCAACATACCAAAATATCTTACCAAAACAAAAGGGCTTACCCGCTAATTAAGGTCGTTAAAAAGCACCCAGTAAAAGGTATCAATAGTATAAAAATAAAATGATATTGACTTCCATTATCTTTACTTCAGTATAACCCATTTTAGATTCAGAGACAGGTTCCAAAAGGCCAATGTATATGTCAATTTCTTGTTTTTGTAAAGGGTACATCACATTGTGTAACAAAGTGATCTGATTCAAGCACCACGTTTTTATCAGGATCCTAGATTTTTTGATGGACACAGTTTCTTATAGAAATCAAGTGTGCTTTTCTTCCTGTCGATTTATTTATCGGAGCACGGTCTCAATAAGGAAGATTAAGAAGATTGCCAGTAGAACATTTCATCTCAATTCAATCTTTGATTTATCAAAAGCATTTTTTTTTATCTCAATTTGATGATACTTCTTCTGATGAATTATGTTGTGTGTGTTCAGGATTGTAAAAGGTCCTTAAGTAAGTCCAAATTAAGATTTAAAAGATATTTGTAACATTTCATTTTACTTAAGAGTGGTGCTAGTCAGTTTTGTGGTAAGGGTATCGATTCTAGTCTTAAATCATAAAATTAATTTGTATGTACCCACCATGGATAATAGTGTTTAAAGATTTTTGTTTCTCTCAGACATGACTTTTATTCTTTTCGTTTGATCGTCATGTGGTAAATCGCTGAAAAGTATGTCTTATCCCAGACATATATATCCTTAGACGTATTTGGCGTAACTTTTGGGAATTTTAGATCATAAATGCTCTTTAACCTTATGTTTGGCTTTCCAACTATTTTGATTTGAGCGTCACTGATGAGTCTTATGTAGACGAAACGCGCGTCTGCCGTTTTAAATGATAAGCCTGGTACCTTTGATATCTATTCACCGGTGCCATGTGAACAATAAGTACTAAGTAACCTAGTACATGACTGTATTGATATCGTATGCAGTGTTTTCATGTCCATCTATAGTAATCACAAAACGTGATTTACTCGTGGTGTTTCATCAGAATACATAAGAAAATCTTCTAGAGAAGTAATTTAGGATAAAATAATAAATAACTAACGTGAATATGGTATTCACTATTTTGATGCACTTCATTTTCTTTAATATTTATTTACTGGTATTTGTTTTTCATTTTGATCAAACTTCCAATTTCAATATAAATAAGAAGATGTGATATTAGTGCCAATGAGACAACTCTCCATCCAAGTCACAATGTATAAAAAGTTAACAGTTAAATGACAACGTACAGCCTATTCTGTATCTTCATCTTACGCACAATTTGACAATATTCCGTGCTTGCACTGCATTTTGAATGAATTGGATGCCTTTGACATATTCCTTTTGTTCATTTTTAAAAATTGACTTGTGGTTGTCGCATTTGACTTTTTCATCGAATTTACATTTTTCACTGGATAATTCATCCATTCATATATCATTTGACCGTTATGTGAATAACTGAGTATATTAAGCTATGTTGAAAGCAGCTGGTGGACGTTTCGTCCCCGAGGGTATCACCAGCCCAGTAGTCAACACTTCGGTGTTGACATGAATATCAATAATGTGGTCATTTTTATAAATTTCCTGTATACAAAACTTGAACTTTTTGAAAAACTAAGGATTTTCTTATCCCAGGCATAGATAACCTTAACCGTATTTGGCACAATTTTTTGGAATTTTGGATCCTCAATGCTCTTCAACTTTGTACTTGTTTGGGTTTATAAATATTTTTGATTTGAGCGTCACTGATGAGTCTTATGTAGACGAAACGCGCGTCTGGCGTACTAAATTATAATCCTGGTACCTTTGATAACTATTAATGGGAACGACTTGTACACTGTTTAGTCTTACAGAAAACATGCAAGACCTCAGTTGCTCTTTTTACAAAATAGTTGCAAATTGGGTATTCGGTGATACTTAGGAACTGTGATTTGAATTGATCAGTCATTTTTAGCTCACCTGGCTCAAAGGTCCATGTGAGCTTTTCTCATCACTTGGCGTCCGTCGTCCGTCGTCATCGTCGTCGTCCATCGTTAACTTTTACAAAAATCTTCTCCTCTGAAACTACTCGGCTAAAGTTAACCAAACTTGGCCACAATCATCATTAGGGTATCTAGTTTTAAAAAATGTGTCTGATGACCCGGTCAACCAATCAAGATGGCAGATATGACTAAAAATAGAACAAAGGGGTAAAAGGTAGTTTTTTATATATCTGTAACCAAAGCATTTAGAGCAAATTTGACAGGGTAAATCAGGTTGAGATCTATCTGCCCTGAAACCCGTTCTTGGGTTGCTGCCCCTAAATTGGTAAATTTTTCGTAAATTTTTGTGATCATTTTACAAAAATCTTCTCCTCTTAAATTGCTGAGACAATTTTAACCAAACTTGGTCACACTAATCGTTAGGGAATCTTGTTTTTAAAAAATGTGTCCGGTGACCCCCACCTTCGAACCAAGATGGCTTACATGGCTTAAAATAGAACATAGGGGTTTTGGCTCATATCTCTGAAACCAAAGCATTTAGAGCAAATCTGACGGAGGTAAAATTGTTCATACGGTCAAGATCTATCTGCCCTGAAATTTCAGACCAATCAGGCAACCCGTTGTTGACCTGCTACCACTGAATTGGTAATTTTAAGACAATTTTGCCGTTTTTGACTATTATCTGCAATTATATTAAAAGATAAACTGTAAACAGCAATAATGTACAGCAAAGTAAGATCTACAAATAAGTCAACATGACCAAAATGATCAATTGACCCATGAAGGAGTTATTGCCCTTTATAGTCATTTTTTACCAATTTTCATTAATTATGTAAATTTTTGTAAATTTTTACAAAATATTTTTCTTTGAAACTACTGGGCCAAGTTTATTATAGATATATATATCATTGTAAGCAGCAAAAATGTTCAGTAAGGTATGATTTACAAACACACACCATCACCAAAACACAATTTTGTCATGAATCCATCTGTGACCTCTGTTTGATATGCACATATACCAAGGCGAGCGACACAGGCTCATTAGAGCCTCTAGTTTAAATTGCTTACTAAAAAGGTAACATATATTATACCTAGTCTTTTCACATACTGCGATATACCGAGTGCATCAAACATCTTGTAAGAGTCTTTGCATTGAGCAAGACATTGGTTAAACTACGATCCCAGCAAATTACTATGTATTTAACTTATCAATTTGAATTTTATAGTTATAATAACTTATGATTAAAATTTCTTTTACAGAACGATCAAACACAAACATTTAAAAGTCATGGATTGATCAGAAAACATGTGAAAGGCTATATGACAAAAGGGATGGTGAGGTAGTATACTCATTGCAACCTCCAAATCTAAAAATGTGAAGAATTCGAAAAGAAACCCAACTCAGATGTTCAGACATATATCTATAACAACACTTGATTATATTTTGGAAATTTATACAAATGAATCATATAAGGCCACCAATACTAAATAAAGATAACCCTGTGATTAATCAAAAATAAACAGTGTAGACTTTGAAAGGTTGAAATTCCACTTTAACATGTCAGTGCAGGGTTTTGGCAATCAGGAAGAATGCAGAGTACAATTAGATAATTTGCACTTTTTGCCCGATCTATTTTATAAACCTATATCTCTTCGTCTATAGTAATTTAAAGCAGAAATTGTACTATTGATATATTATTACGGTCATCACATTATTACATTATCTATAGTCGATAGCAGTTGTGTTTGTTCTATGAATATATCCAATGTAAGATTGTAATAAAAATTATAAATAAATATGATACATTGCAATATAAGGTTACAGAGAGATAAACCAAGGCAACACACATACACTGTGGGAATATCATGAACTCCACAAGTAGCGAGACTGTGTTCGTCTAAATAGTCAGCATCTCCTGATATCCACGCGAATTCACACTGGATAGTAATTTCACAATCGGGAATAGAGAACAATTTGTCAGTGGATTGTATTTTGACTATTTTATTTTATTTTAAGCCTTTTTTGACTTGCTGATTACCTTTCATCGTTTTTTTTTATTATTATTTTAAAAGAAAAATTAAATAACATAATGCATCAAAGAATAAAATATCTGACAAGTATCAAACATATACATGTATTATAAAACATCCCCAGCCAAACTTAATACATGAACAGTGTCGTTTAAAGAATCAGAAACAAGAATCATATTATCAATTTTTACCATGTTACTGGGACAAAAATTTGAATTATCACCACCAATAGTATCAGTAAATGTTATGATCTTTATTGGCAACGTGAACAGTTTCTGATCGTTTAGATCGTATTCGTAAGTATGTTGGATATCGCTGTTTTGGTTAAGAATCACAATTTTTCTGACGCTGTCGTCTGTTGACACAGGTGAAGCAGGTATACTGTCCGTCAGCCCTACTATAATTTGATTGCTTTCTCTTACATGAACACTTATCACATATAAAGGAGAAAAGTTTTTGAATGTTTTCAATTCCCAATCGCTTGAACAAATTCTTAGATGACTATCTCGAGATGAAACTAGAATTTCTTTATTCTTTAATGTTGCCATATCATATACTGGAATTTCATAGACGGTCTTCCTAAACCTTAACATCGTCTTCAATTTTCACTTTTTGGAATTTATCCCCTGAAATACTTACAATAAACGCTTTGTTTGTGTTAATCAACAATATGCTAGTTTCATGTTCATCTTTTGTTGTGTGGATATTGGCTTGTGTTGAATCAGGTACTTTGTAAAGACCTCCAAACATTTCACTTATTTGACATTTCAGTATATTTCCAGGAATAAACTTTGCAGACATCAATTTCAATCTGCTCAATATGTGCTTCTGGTATATTCGGATTAATGGTATCCTTTTTTCGGGAAAATATTTAAGGCTTGATGAGACATTAATAGTTTCTCCATCTTTTCCTTTGTTTCTTCCCCTTCGTGTCTAATATTTGTTGTGGCAAGAAGTTTTGTTTTAATCATTGCTCTTGTTGTAGTCTGTGTCAAAAGTTCATCAGAGTATCTTGTTACAGCCTCTCTTATTTCTTTGTCTCTCTGGCGAATATTATTCTTTAAATCTTTGTACTCTTTTTTCCTTTCCGAAAGGAGCTTTTGGAGTTCGTCTTCAACATTTTGAATTGAATAAATAGAAGATTTTAAGTTATCCAAAAAATGCTTCTTTTCACAAAGGTTATCATTATAAACATCTATGATTTTCACAAACTCGTGGTCTTTATGGGTTCCGATTAAACAATCCATACAAGCGGGTATGTCACATTCGTTGCAATATGCATAATATATTTGTGCACGGTGGATTCCACATAGCAAGTTTTCAAGATCGACTATACGGATTGCATTTGCATTATTCTCATTTCCACCATCTTTAATGTTAATGATTTCATGTTTCTTTGATGCTTTACTTTTGCTATGAATCCTTGAAGAACAATTTTGGCACAAAAATAAGTCACAGTTAATACATTTGCATGTGATTTCTTTGGATACGTCACAGAACTAGCAAAGGTCTTTATTTCTAGTCACATCATCCAACGACTGCGAAAGGGCCATAATTCCTAATTCAAATGCCTACTAGTATTAGTGTTTTGTCTTTCCCTCCAGTGAATGCATAATGCTGGTATGTTCGAAAGTGACTACCTACTGTAAAGTAGTCAATTTTATAGGCTTAATGTGTTTTCAAGGTTACAAGAGATAATGTCAATTTTTATCAGTGTACTCAATAGATATTTTAATTACATCATATTTTCATGCTGGTTCATGTCACAAATCATTAGATTCTATGGACTTTTATTATTGAAAATCATGTAGACCTGGTATCACTTAGAATCGACAAATTCGACTTACATGTAACAGCCTTAATTAAGAAGGCTCGAGGGTACACAAATTTCAGCAAAATTTTAAACATATTTTTTTCGTTACAAATTATTTATTATACATTTAGTTGTAACTTAGTGATATGGTACAAAAATTAACCAAAAGAATTTGATTCGTTTTGGCCCCCTTTGAAGCAATGCCACTTTTTTACATTAAAATTGAGATATCTTTTTTTAACTCATCGGTGACCTATTTTTTTATTTTTTTTTTCAAATAACCTGTGCTTAAACTAAACAATTGTAAAATTGAAGCGATTTCTGTAATTGATTTTTTTTTATTTCGATATAACCTCCATTTCTCCTATTAGTTCAACAGAAAAAAAGTACCCTACCAATCATTTGATGTCAAGTAGGGTATATACATAGATTTTAGTTATTGAATATATAATAGAACTTGAAATATACCCTTTTCTAATAGACTGGTATGCCGAGTCAGGTTTTTGATCTTGCTTACTCAAAAGGTAACATAGTCTCTAGGACCTTGAAGATATATTTGGACGCCGAACCGACTCCTCGCACACATTTATAAGTTTCCATGCCTCAAAAAAGTATAACAAAAATACTGAACTCCTAGGTAAATTCAAAGAGGTAGAAATCAAACGTTCGACTTTATTAACCATTGGAAAACAACTAATATATTCCTGACATGGTGTTGGCATTTTGCGAAGAAAGGTGGGTTAAACCTGTATTGATAGCTAGCTAAAACTCCCATGTTTATGGTTCCGGTATATTGAAAAAATCGGGTGTGCAACCCAAACAGACATGATAGTTCCATTTTAAGACACTTTCAACAAAACAAAACTATTAAAACTATGCTGTCATGCTGAAAATGTTATACTGGTGAGTTAAGAAATGCACTTCTATGTGATTTTTTAATATTTGCAATGGCATGTTCCTGGTGATCATCATATTCATCTCTACTAGGGTATATTTTAGAAATAAAGCATCGACGTTTGGTTATGGTCGTAATGATCTCTCAAGACCAGCTGTTTCCGACAAGTTTGACATTCGTTGTGACAACTTCTAAGCGCTGTAATAAATCATGCTTGACAAACAAAGATATAATTTACTTCCAGTTCCCCTTATCAATTTGATTTTTTTTTTAAATATGGCTAAATGGTGAACTCATCCCCGCCTCACTATTTTAATATGTAAGATTTGCACGAAATCAAAGTCACCAGCAATTAATTTTCACACGTGCATCTATAACAACAATAGTATATATTTTGGAAATGTAATTCAAAATTCATATAAAGACCACAAAGGTAGATTGAATTAAAAAAAATCGTAATTTTGAATTGCTAATCAAATTATTACAGAAAGTTATGCATTTGAGAAGAATTCAAATACATCAGAGTATTTGCCCAACATAATTCATTAAATAGATTGTTTCGTCAAATATAATTTTAACCCAATATTTACGTGTAATGTTTGATCTCTGTTATCCAATTATCTATAGATGATAACAATGTTACGTAAACCAGCAGGTCATTTTTTAAAAACCAGTGGATTTGTATTTTGTTCAGTTTATTTTTTAAAACATTTTCTCCTTGTCGATTTCTATTCATTGATAATGAGTTTTCTTCTTTTTGAAACAAAACTGTCATAAAAAAAAAAGATTGCACAAATAGACCAACATACTTTTCAATATTCCAAGTCGTACTTGATACATGTGCAGTGTTGTTTATTAAAGAATCAAAACACGTTGTTATCAATTTTTTTACCATGTGTTTGGACAAACATCCATACTGGTTGCTGAGTTGAAAATTAAAAAAAAAATAGCAATGTGTCCAGTGGACACAGATAATGCCCCGCTTTCATATCATATAAAGATGTAAAAGACATGCTACCCAAATTTGTACTTGATCTGAGATTTGTGGTAATAATAATTGTGTATAAGATTCGTACCATTTGGTTGAGGCCAGCTTAAGTTAGAAAATGGAAGGGGCAATAAATAATTTTATGTAGAAGAAATTTAATGATGTTTAAACATATTTTAAATCTCTATTTTCAATAACAACAATAACGCTTATCACATACAAATCATTGCACAATCAATAATTCAACAACAATATTCTTACATGTGAGTGGTCTATGAAAGATAGGTATCAACTGCTTTCTTACATTATACCAACTAACATTTTTATCAATTACTCTCAAATAGAGAAATGTTAATGTGACACCACCAAAGTTCAAGCTTGATCTGAATTTTGTGTTAATAAGCATTGTGTATAAGTTTCATAACATTTGTTTGAGGCAAATTAAAGTTGGAGAACGGAAACCAATTTTGGGATGTACGGATGGACCTACAAATGAACAACGGTAGAAATGAATGCCCCCTTCGCTCAACATCGGCTTAGAAACATTGGAAAAGATCCTGGCTGCTTGTTTCTCCAATCATCCTTATGATTTAGATGACATTATTTTTATGGTGAATGGATGATTAACCCCACCAAGAGCCAAAAGACAGCTCGTGTCACTAAGAACATTAACTAATGCTGTCCCATATAGTTAAATAGTTTTATGTAGAAGAAATTTAATGAAGTGTAAACATATTTTAAATCTTTATTTTCAATAACAACAATAACGCTTATCACATACAAATCATTGCACAATCAATAATTCAACAATAATATTCTTACATGTAAGTTGTCTATGAAGGATAGGTATCACCTGCTTTTTTACATTATAAAAACTAACATTTTTATCAATTACTCTTAAATATAGAAATAACAATGTCTTTATAACAAATCCTTGAACTTCCTACTACAATTCATTTACTATTTTAGGGTAATGAATATGCCATAGGTCTAAAAAATAAGTGTGCATGGTTGGGTACACTTAAAATCATTATGATAAAAAAAAATTAACACAAAAAAGAGGTGCATGCTGAAATTGTATAACACGATACAAGCCATAATTTCACTGAAATTCTTCATAAATCAAGGTTATGTATGTGTTGGTAGTTATGTCCATTCATTTTATGCTTTTGGAGAAACTAAGTGTTAACAAGAATTCTACTTCATAACCAAATTAAAGTTATGTAATGGCATTATCTTCTGTACATTCACTAATAATTCCACTCAGTCAGTTCACTAGTTTGAGAACTGTTTGTTAATATGAAAATACAATTGATTTGACCCAGACAACACAGGACAACTAACTGTAAACATTAGTGAGTACCATCAAGGAACACAAAAATACTGGAATGTTGATACTTATATACTGTTTCAAACCATAAAAACCAATACCATAACTTCAACATCACAACTGACTCTCAAAGTAGTGTATGTACAATATTGCAATGATTCAGAAATGATTGAAATCAATTACTGTCATGTTGATAATAATTTATAACATTGCTCAGCATGCAACACATGTTTCTTTTTACAATGTACATTTAAATGATCTTGACAACACAATTAAATATGAGAGATTGCAATACTTAAACATTTTCATTTAATCTTCCAATATCTTAAATATTTTGTAATGTCACATTCACCAATGACACAAATTTGTAACAACAAAATTAAATGATCTAACTTTGCCAGTATATAAGAGTTTCTTAAAAAGATATAAAAGCTTAATAATTGTTAAATTTAATTCTATCTGTTGCAAGTAGCCAGACTTTCTGCATTACATGACATCTGGCTAACTCGGACTTTAATGCCTACCTAGAATTTCTGAGGTAGACAAATCTAGATTTAAAATGATCAAATTGGCTAATTATGTTCAAATATAGGCAGATAGTTCATATACAAACTTCTATTGCTATCTGCTTTCATTTCTGTTAAATAAAATGATACTAAAATTGTTTTAGCTTTGTGTAGATGTGCATAAAATACAATTTTGCTAACACAATATCTCTTACATATATTGTAACTCTAAAGTCCACAAAATGAATGAAAAGTAAATAGAATAGATAAAAAACGCAATTTCCAATGAAACTTTTCATTATACAACAAAAGAAAAATAATCTGATGAGTATTTTCAGGCATGGTCCTAACAAATGTTGTACACCCTTACCATTTTGTGATAGGGGTAAGAAATTGTGTGTGGGGATAAAACAAGTATCAGTAATACAAAGTTTCCCATAATTCACTTGAAAATATGCTTCAATATAGTACAAACAAATAAATCTCAATTTAACAATCACAATGTTTTATTTTCTTAAAATGGAAGAAAGAAACAAATGTGCCAGTTTATACATTTTGTTTTACTCTTCAAAATGAAACGTTATAAGTGACTTGAATCAAATGACAACAACAAACAACATTGCTTTGATCACAAACCCTACAAGGCCTTTTAAGCTGTTGAGCATATACATATAACATTATTAAAAAAATATCGTTAAAAGTTTACAATCTGACTACATGTACTATTCACTGTGTTGACACTTTCCAGTACTTGATCCAAATAAAATTGATTTGGTTAATAGGTGATCTGTCATTTTCATTGTCGTGTGGCAATTGAAAAATTTGTCAATCAGTTAAGCTCTTTCATGTATTAAAATGGATATGGGAGGATAGATAGGGACTTCTAAAATTTAACACCTGCAATCAGAATACTTTTGTTAGGTTATTTTACATACCTTAAACGAATATTTAACCATAGTGACCTATGATCCACCACCTACGTCCAAAAACCCTACCACATTCATTTCAATAAAATAGCCCTGAGTCTTACCATTAACATCATCGACCAAAAGCACAAAAAGTTTTCTTGTATCAAATAATGAACTTTAAAAGGCTTTTCAACGTCATTTAGAACAATTTTCAGGCACGGATTTAGTATTTGATAATAGGAGGGCACTCCTGAAAATAAGAAGGAAGAGAACCATATTTTGACAAAAAATGGCTGTAAATTTAACTACAAATTATTGTTTTTTTCTATTTTTAGGAGGGGGCCCTGGGTGATCATGACCTGAATCTGCACCTGATTTTGATTTTGGTCAGTTTCTAAAAGCTCCTGATAATGCAGCTTTTCTAATGAACTCTTTGAGAATACATTCCTCCAGCTGACTAAATGCTTCAGTTTGTGTTACAGCAGTCATATGATTCAGGGCAAAGCGGAAACAAAAATCTTCCAATTCCTGTAAATACAAATATATAAAATGTATTCTAAATAGCTTCATGCCATGCATTATGACTTGTACTTGATGAGAAAAAATGTGACAAAAATGTTTTATAGACAGAGAACAAACATAATCCAGTATACCCCATCTTTTGGGACTGGGAAATTTAAACAAATATATACTAAAAAGTATTTCCAATTTTTTAAAACAAATGTACAAACCATATAATTTTTCTTAAAATAGTAAAAAGTTTCATACAAGGCAATACTTAACTGATTTTTGTATCATAATAATTCTGATCTTTTAATTAATGTGTGTTTCTTCATCTTTTTTTGTTCAATGTTTTTATTCTTTGACTGGAGAACAATTTAGATTAATGAGATAATATTCATACCTTAGCTTCAAATTTAATAGCAGCCGCATACAACATTGCTACATTATCTGTTGTCATCCCTTTCTTGATGATCTGTTCACACATTTTCTTCAATATTGGTTCACAGTAGGCATTGGCTAAATCTAATAAACCTAAAATTATCATAATATTCTCCTGAAACATCTGCCCTTTGCATAATTCTTGCAACTGTGTTTTACAGCCATGTTACAGTTACAAATAGTGTATGGTATTAAATATAACAAGGATAAAAGTTGGCCAAAACATCAAAAAAAAACCAGCAGTTAATCATACATAGCATGGCTTAGCATTTAGTTGTATTCATTTTATATATTTTTAAGTTCGGATAAATAATGTCAACACTTTGCAGTGTTTTGATCTTAAAATAATTGACTTTCAAAAATTAGTTAAAAAGGTTGTAATAAAATAGGCCAGTTTACACATAACTTATTTATACCTGCCTGCTAAACTCTCATTTGTACATGTAATTATCAGTATACATGTATACGGAGTAAATGTACAAGTTTACTGACAGACTCACCTATTGCTTCTTCAGGTTTCAGGTCTACCCTGTCTGTATACAGGTATCTAAGGAAAGCCTTGTATACTGTATAAGTGTACTGACTTATTTCTATAACTCTGTAATCACAAATTGTTATAGTATTATTTCCTGCAAATAGTTCTAACAAATACTGTCTTATGATTGTGAAAACAAATTGGAATGAAGAAAGAAGCTGTTAAAGATCTCTGTACCAATCACAAAAGTATTTTAAATATTGCAACCTGTCACCAACAACATATTTGTTAACAGTACAAATATTTGCCTGATTTTCTCCCAAACAAACTTTTATTTCTATCATAGTTGCTGTAGATTCACTTTTTTCTCACAAGGGGACCAAGTTTTCATGGATCGATGGAAAATTCTTTTTTGATGGATAGTTGATTCCTTGGTTTAAACAAATTCTACATACAAGCTCATAGAAAACTTGTTTTTTGTTGAATACTTGAAAATGCATTTACCCTCAAAATCCAAAAAGTTGATATCCACAATAAATAATGAATCTACACTGAATAAAAAGTGAAATGCATGTAAAATTGATTAGACATTTCTCAGCATTAGTACAGTACTGCAGACATGGTCTTTGGGCTTCAACTTTCAGGCAGGTTTACTTGTAAATCTTTGAAATATTATCTGATTCATCAGTTCATTAAAAACATTTCATCATTTCATTTGGCAATACTAAAAATAAGATTCAAACAATTGAGAGCCAGAATTTTTTAGATTGAGTTGTTTTATATTTACAAATAAACACATGTGAATAGTCAGTAGCAATATGCTTTGAGTGAACTCTGTTTACTTGAAGAACTTACTGTTTTTCATCTTCTTCCCAGCAAGATTGAAACATTGAACTGAAATGGTCACATCTGAAAAACACATACATACAGAAATATAATTTTACAGTGTTACTTGCCTAATCCGACACACGAGGGGACCAGTAAAATGTCGGTTAAAGCAGGATGTTGGAATACTCAGGTGTCGGATTAGGCAGGTTTCACTGTATATGTAAAGTTGTTTTAATAAAATTAATGGAAATCTTATAAGTTTGCTAATTCTCATCTAACATACTACTAAACTGTTGTATCAATGTGTTAAATGAGCTGCTTGTGAATAATCTGAAATTCTATTCCATGTAAAGTATGATCTTTAATTACTTCTTCTTTATAAATAGTTTGTCTGTCTAAATTTTTTCACTTCAAATCATTTACCTGCAAATTATATTATGTTGTCTGCGTGAGTCACAAAAGTATGTTATAAATGTGTATACTTTAGATTTTCATGACATTGATCAATAAAATTCAAGCTTGCATCATTTACATACAACATAGAGATCATTAAATTTAAAATTTACCTTATTTTTAGTATTGATTTGTGGACATGAATTAACCTTCCTTCAACTGAAAACTTTAAATCACTAGTCACCTGGAATGATAAAAAAAAGACTTAATGTAAACTTCCAAACTTTTGGATCTGGCTATTAAAAGGAATGTAAACTGCCAAACTTTTGGATCTGGCTATTAAAAGGAATGTAAACTTCCAAACTTTTGGATCTGGCTATTAAAAGGAGTGTAAACTTCCAAACTTTTGGATCTGGCTATTAAAAGGAGTGTAAACTTCCAAACTTTTGGATCTGGCTATTAAAAGAAAACAATAATCAATCAAGAGTGTTATTGCTGGTATTAATATTTAAAAGTCTGATATCGGAAAATTTAATGATTCTAACAAAATGTCTATATTTTTATCTCACTTTGAACTTAATATTTTTGGGAGCTCAGGTGGTTCTGGTCATTGTCAGTCCAAATTCTATGCAAGCTTACTTTTTTGCAAATGTCAGGTTACAAAATTTGTCAAGATGGATGCTCTTATACTAGCTAACCATGCTGCAATGGTTTTGCTCATTACTGAAGATTGTATAATGACTTTAAAGTTGCTTACATCCACATCACTTGTACTATAATGGATAGTTGTCAAATTGGCAATCATACCACATTTGCTTATTTTCATACTATATAATGATCTTATAAATGATCTTAAATATATACGAGAATAAAAAGGGATGTTAGAAAATACCAATGCAGTGATATGATAATTAAGAAGTTTTGTTTACTTACTGGATCATCAAATGACCTGGTAATGTCATCTAATACACTAGCACCTTTCTGTCGATCTGAAATTAATTTTTTTTCTATAGTATAGTCTCCTTTTCTATTTTGAGATTTAGATTTTTAACACTTGTTACATATACATTCACTATCATATTTACAATTAGATTGTATAAAATAAATAATTTTTATAAAAGATCATGAAGATTGCAAAACAAAATATAAAGAAATAGATTTGATAATCAATATAACAGAATAAAGCAAATCAAGCTTAAACCAGATGCTCCGCAGGGCGCAGCTTTATTTGACTGCAGAGGTCGAAACCTGAACAGTTGGGGCTAGTATGGACACAACATTCAAACTGGATACAGCTCTGAATTTGGATTGTGATTAAATAGTTGACACAGCATAGGTTTATGACACAGAATGAATGTGGTCTAATGAACTTAAAATGTTTTTTTTTGCTTTTGAGCAATTCACTATGCTGTTAAATATTAATCCTTTGATATTTGAAGAAATTTTCTTTTTCATTTCTGAAATCTGAAATAAGAAAAATTGAACCCCACCATTTTTTTTTCACCTCCCTCTTTCCCTTATTCCAAAAATGATCTCAATTCAAATTTCTAATGTAGTTTTCAACAATAACTACTCATTTAAACACATCATAAAATATAAAATGTCATACAGTCATGATTTAAGTTGATTTAACTACTATTCTGGACAAAGAAAGATAATTCCAATGCAACATTTTATAATGGCAAATATCCAATGAAGTTCATTAAACTAAAGTTTTTGGAAAATTTCCAATGGAATTTATTAATAAAAAAGATTTTGGCAAATTTCCAATATACATAATTTAAGAGCAGTTTAAGTGAGCTAATAAAATGAGTTTCAATTACCAACCTTACACTGCTTTTAAATTATGTTTTGTACTTAAGTTATTGTCCATTAACCTGGAAACCCTTTTCTCCCCTTTTTTGCACCTTATTCCTTAACGGTTTGAGCCATAACTCCCAAAGACAATTCTTACCATCCCTTTGTGGTATTCCAATATCCAAAATCTAAATACATGGTTAGATTCATCATATCACTGAACTCCAGGAATTCAATTTTTGATGAAATCAAATAAGTTCAATTTTGGACCCTTTAGACCTCAATGAGGACCAAATTGATAACCAGTCCTAAACATTAAAAATCTAAATACACACATGGTTAGATTCAGCATATTGAAGAACCCCATAAATTGAATTTTAGTTGAAATCAAACAAAGTTTAATTTTGGACCCTGATTTGGACCAACTTGAAAACTGGGCCCATAATCAAAAAACTAAGTAAATGTTACGATTCAGCATATCAAAGAACCCCAAGAATTCAATTTTTGATAAAATCAAACTAAGTTTAATTTTGGTTCCTTTGGACCTTAATGTAGACCAATTTGAAAACGGGACCAAAAATTAAGAATCTAAATACACGGTTAGATTCGGTATATCAAAGAACCCCAATAGTTCAATTTTTGATGAAATCAAACAAAGTTTAATTTTGGACTCTTTTGGCCCGTAATTCATTGGGACCAAAACTCCCAAATTCAATCCAAACCTTCCTGTTGTGGTCATAAACCTTGTGTTTAAATTTCATAGATTTCTATTAACTTATACTAAAGTTATTGTGCAAAAACCAAGAAAAATGCTTATTTTGGGACCTGTTTTTGGCCCTTAATTCCTAAACTGTTGGGACTTAAACTCCCAAAATCAATCCAAACCTTCCTTTTGTGTTCATAGACCTTAATTAGAGTGCGAAAACCAAATGTCTTCGGACGACGACGCCAACGTGATACCAATATACGACCAAAAAGTTTTCAATTTTTGCGGTCTTATAAAAAATTACAAAATGATATATTAAAACATTTCTGTAAGATTTTTCAGTCTAGTACAAATAATTTGAACTGACGCCAAGAATATAAAATTTTAATGATACCATCATTTTTTTTTTAAATCATTATTTATCTTAAGGGAGTTGGCTTCTCAGTTTCAAAGTAATTAACTTTTCAAAACACTAGTTTATATTGATAGGGGATTAATAAAGGAATCCAAAGAGCAAAAAAAATATATATGTCACCGTGCTTGTTTTCAAGATATTAGCCATTGAAATTTTTGGGGGAAAATATTCTCTCTTGACTTTTCATAGCTTTATCATTGACAAGTTGAAGTTCTCAAAAACTGTTCAAAAGTAATTAAAATTTTATAAGACTTTTACAAATGGCTTATCATTATATATGTAAAAGATTTACAAAAAGAAAAATGGGGGTCACCGGGCAGATTTTTTCAACGCATTCAAATGGATAAAATCAGAGGATTCCGAAAATCTGACAAAAAATCCAAAACATGACGAGCCAGCTTCCTTAATTATTTTTAATGTATGCCAATTATAAAAGTACACATTCAGTAGAACATATGAATACTTGCCACCATTTCCCAAATTCAAAGCCAAGAAATCTAGCATCTACTGTATAGGTTTGGTCAATAATAGATTGTGCATTACTTAACATGTTATTTCTCTGTAGTTTTGTTATTTCTCTGCAGTTTTGTTATTCCTCTGCAGTTTTGTTATTCCTCTGCAGTTTTATAAGTATATGAAGTGTCTCAATCAAAAGAATTTTCCCCATCACCAAAAGTCACACATGTATATCTACCTGAATTTCACTTGGATCAACCAATTTTAATATGGTCATTATATTTATCAGTTTTAAATAAAAAAAATTCGAAAAACAACCCAAAACCTTTAAATGTCACATTACTTTCAATTGTTTTATATTCTATCACAAAGTCTTACCATTGAACTTTTCTTTTTATATAAATGTTTTGAAATACAAAATTATTTATTTAAACCAAATAACTATAACAGAATATAAATAAATTGTGTCATGTTTTTTGTTTTTTTGAATATTTAATCATCCTCATCATGTTAGTTGTGAATTGCTCCGTCTTTAATTCATTTGAAACCTATAATTGTCTTTCCAAGTAATCTTTCTTTCAATGTTCATTCAATGTAGAGAATCAATGGCCTTATATAATATTTACTCCAAACTCATATGAAACTGAGAGTTATTTTCTCTCCCAAATTGATGTTATCTGACAGAGTGATATACGTTTTGGATTTTGAATACAGAAAAGAGAACACAGTGAAAGTACATGTATATGATAAACAAAAAAATCCTTTTAATTATCAGTGTTTCTTATTCTGTGATTGACACAGAAAAAATATTTTAATCTTAAAATATCACCACCACCACATAACATTAAAGGACCTAATTTCAATGTGAAGCAGAAAAAGAAAGATTTTTCAAATATTTTGGTAAAAGTTAAAACATTTGAAAAGTAGAAGTGCAATTAGCTTATGTGACACACTATAATGAGTTTATAAAATATACTTCAGTCACTTATATGTGGCATGGCTTGTAAATACACTATCTAAACACACATTGACATTGACAGAAGAAACAATTTTTGTCCTTAATATACATGTAAATATTAAAACTATGTTTATTTCAATAAAATAATAATTATAAGAATGCTTTTTACTAATTTTAAGATTTCATTTTGACAATTTTACAAAATACGTTTCAAATTTAAGAAAGAGAAAGTTCCTCTAAGTTCTGCAACCAAAATCAGACAACTGCCAATGCTGAAAACATACTTCATTCAATGATGATTAAATAAATGAGAGGTTAGAAATGAGAAAGAAATTAATAAATCTCAATTTAATAAAAAACCAAACAAAAATCAAAAGTTGTTAGTTACTTAACAATGTCAATTAATTTGATATATATCCTACCACAGAGATCAGGGTTATCTACAATCAAAGTTTAAATCACAATGCATCTTAGGGTTAAACATATGTGTGTGTGATCTACAATAACAGATTTTTCTGTTCCTTGATCTGGTTGCAAAAATGCTATTATAGACAATAAAATAAACCTATTACTAGTTCTAATGTTAGAGATATTCCTACTTTTAATGGAAGACTTTGGTTAACTCACTCATAACATTGCAAAATGTTACTGTGTTATAGATGTTGTTTTTTTTTTATATAAAAAACGTATGTTCAAAGGTCCAGTACTAGTTGTTTCTATAAAGAAAATATTCACTAGTTGCACCATTAGTGATGTATTTGTGACTTCATAAAGGTAGGGGAATTTCTTTAACTTGATCATTTTGCATAATTTTACAAAACCAACAACAGTTTTCTGAAAACTTAGCAGCAACGTGATCACCTCCTAAAATACTTTAACTTAAATATTCTTTACAAACCCTATTCTTTACCTTTCAACCAAAATTTCAAGGGGTGAAGGGTGGTGTCACGTATGAAATCATGACAAATATACTGCAAACATTGTCTTTCAATAATAACTTTAATACAAGTTAACTGGTTAATAAGTTGAGAGATTGTTTGAATACCCGGTCTGGCAAAAATGTCTAATTTGACAACATTTATGGGAAGTAATGAAATCATCAGCATACATTTTTGCCTGTCAATTCTTACCAATGGAATAAGTTCTCCATGTAACAGGAGGTGATGAGAAAGAGGCAAACACTTCATCAGTACTGGAGAATTTGGTTGGGTATAATGATGTTATAGACTGTCCTCTGCACTGCCCCCACATGTAAACTTGGCCAGTTTCTGTCATGGCTGCTGATATGTGGGCATAATGACTGGCGGCTATCTCCACTACCCTAAAAATAATGATCATGTTAAATAGACAAGAACTTAGCACTTGTAAGATTCAACAGATGGAACGGAAAAAAATCTGAGGAAAATCACCTGAATGATAATTGTTTTGTCTCAGCAGTATTTATCTCAATATCAATCATTTTTTCTATGTTTGTTATAATTATAGATTTAACTGACCTATGCATGAACAAATGATTTACTCATAAACTATTAATCTCTAATTTTTGTGCTATTTTCACATTCCTTGATCAGTGTCAGAAAAACATTTCTTCTCAGTAATTTGTTTTCTTCTGAATTTTCCTATTGTGATGTCATGAAAAAAGCAATCATGTCTGATGACGTCGCATATAAAGACCACAAGTTTGTGAAAATCTTTGAAAAAGAAGGATAAAAATCATCAGAGGAACAAATTCCGACACTATAACTGGTGTGTTACAAAATTTCTCCACTCTCACAGTTAAATTTTAATTATTTAAATATAATCAAATTTAACTGTCTCCAGTGGAGAAAAATCATAATACACTTGTTGCGGTGTAGGAATCTATATCTCATCACTTTTTTATTTGGATTATTGAATAAAGATAGTACTCTTAAACCTTACAATTTGGTAGATTTGACTGATACTGTTGATATGTTATTATTCTTTGGATACCAATTTTCATGGATTTCGTGGGTAAAGGTGAACCATGAAATCAAATGTTCAATGAATGACAAATTTACGAAACCATGAAATCATATACCCATGGACAGTTGTGTTTCCTTAATCCATGAAAATGTGTACCCATGAAAGTATATGAATCCACAGTAGTATTAATTGGATACCTCTCATTGGCCATAACTTTTATAGGTGATACTTGATTAGCCTTGTTTCCTGTTCCTAACTGACCATAAGAATTGGCTCCCCAAGTATATAATGTTCCTTCATCTGACAATGCCAGTGTATGAGCATAGCCACATACAAGCTGAAAATTAAAAATATCATTCAATGAATGAAATAAAAAATAAAATCTAGTTATAACTGAGTATTTAAAACAAATTATTAAAACAGTAACAATGAATTCTAAATTGAAGTCTGTGACCTTTTTTTAGCAAACTTCTATCATTCAAAATGTAATAGTTTTGATAAATTATTCAGAAATACAAATCTAAGCACAGAATTTTCTTTCGGATTTGAATAAGGGACTAATTTCTACAGTGGAATTTAATATATGGTAGAAATATTTTTGGATCATGATGTGCTTGTTTTGATTTGTTTCAGAAGTTTAAAAAGGCTGTCAGATAACTTAAAGGGAAACTTCGCAAAAAAATCAAAAATTGATATTATGTCCATTCTATATAGAAATGCTCAAATTTAAAGATATTAAAGTTTTATTCCGCTAGATAAGAGATCACCATCGATTTTAAATTTAGAGTATCAATTCTCTGCGTTCCGCCATTTTGTCGTCTTCACCGATTAAAAGTCATGATATGTCTATAAACCACAAAGGACCAAAACTACAGTAACCGATGTAGTCGTAATTGCGTGTCGATATCTTTTCAATCGTACGGTTGTTTTATCTGACACACTAATTTGATACGGAACATGTTCTTATTTTTTTTAAATAACCATAGTCTGTTATTTTTAAACTGTTAATATTGGAATTAGTTAAAAAGTCAAAGTTTAAATCATAAATAAATGTTCCGTGAAAACTGTTTTCGTAAATCTAATTCGTTTATAATTCTTTAAAGTAATAAATTTTATTCAAATAAATTCTGATCTTCCCTCATCTGATCACCAGCATGACTATGGGAAGGTATTACTCCCAAAGGTATTGTGAGGGGTGTGAGGTGACACGTCCAGGTATTCAAGCGATTTCCTGTCGGGCTTGTAAGTTCATGCATCGTTTCACTTCTGTAGGTATTGATCAGTGTACACGGCCGATAACTTATAACTCTCCATTTTGAACTATGAGGTGTATAATATACATCTCTGTCTTGCGTGTCCGAAAGTGATATAATATACTAGTCATTATTAAACTCATACGCTTGTTTATAAATAACATTACTGGTGTAAAGAATATTATTTATAAAAATATAAATAATACAAAAAAAAAAGATTTGATAAAATAAAATCTATTTACATTTTTTTTCCAAGGTTTAATTTGGGAAAATTTAATATATACTCGTTGTCAATAGTAAAGGACAGATTGGAACATACCAGAAATATTGATTTAAAAAAAATGTATGCACTTGTCGACGATTCATTTCTACGCCTGGATAGAAAGTTACGGAGCTATATCGCAATTGAAAATATTTACATGTATACATTGAACATAAGAAAGAAACATACATTGTGTGTAAATTGGGGTAACATTTATGTAAATAGACTATTCCACGTATGCCAACAGTATGTAATGATCAAATTCGATAGACTATTGTATACCAAAAGAAGAAGAAGAAGAAGAAGAAGAAGAAGAAGAAGAAGAAGAAGAAGAAAGAAGAAGAAGAAAGAAGAAGAAGAAGAAGAAGAAGAAGAAGAAGAAGAAGAAGAAGAAGAAGAAGAAGAAGAAGAAGAAGAAGAAGAAGAAGAAGAAGAAGAAGAAGAAGAAGAAGAAGAAGAAGAAGAAGAAGAAGAAGAAGAAGAAGAAGAAGAAGAAGAAGAAGAAGAAGAAGAAGAAGAAGAAGAAGAAGAAGAAGAAGAAGAAGAAGAAGAAGAAGAAAAAGAAGAAGAAGAAGAGGACCAATTTGATTTAAATACAGGTCGATATAATAACTTGCTTCGGTTCATCGAAGTTATGAACATAGTAAAATCACAAATTTATATATCAATTAGATTGTTCTCCAATAAAGGAAGAAATTCGACATCATCACCATTGTTCCGACATTCATGTAAAACATATGCAACTGAACGTACACTAATAAACCCCAAGGGATGTGAATATTTTCTAGGAAAACTTTTGAGTATTAAAGTTTCAAATTGATTTCGGGATTTATTTTCTTTCTTGATATTCAATGACAGCAATTTAAAGAATAAACTGCTTGCCCGCTTTAGGGGTATTCTTGCCAGTTGAACAGACTTGTAATTACATTCAAAAATAGGTAATTAAGATGACATAAAATTCGTTGTCTTTTTTTTTTTTAAACATCGTTGGTCAAATAGCTTAAGTATTATTCGTTGAGAGAAGAAGACTATTTTAATAAGGACGCTCCCGATTATGAATAAATTTGGTTGACGTTTTTCACACTTGAAAAGAATTTCTATTCGTGATTTTTCGATTCCATTCCAAGAGGATCCTTAAATTTCCTGTCAATTTTTTAAAACATCTTTTTTTTCAAATAGCTGAAGTATTCATGCGTTGTGAGATTTAAAATATTTTGATGAGAACATTAATTCCTAAATAGGTAAATAAAGATCGCTTTGGATGGACTAAATTATATAATTGCAATCTGTTTGAAATATTAAAGGTTGGCGATTTTAATTTAAAAAGTACAATTTTTAGTTCATACACTCGTGTTTAGAAGGCTATTTTTATTTATAAATTTATTCAATTAAAATAATTTAGTATTTTATCGTTACAAAACTAATCAGAAGTCATAATTCAATTAAAAGTGAGCTTATGCAAAATATATAAAAATATACAACAGCTATCCAGTTATTGTGCGACCTTATTTCTCCCGTAAATTCATTTTAATTCTTTTTCTTACATTTCTGTGTCTATAACTATAACTGACTCCCGTATATCATTCATACGAAATGTTGTTCACACCTGAAATGCTGAACCGTGACGCCTAGGTGTCACTGAATGAAGATCAAAAGATTAGAATTACATAATGCTAATCTTTTAATTACCTTGAGTTTAACTACGCATTCAACATTCACTAAGTGTCACAAATTAATACACATTTAATTTCCACAGTACAAGCAAGTGAAAATGTTTTCTGGAATGAAGCAAAAAAGTTCAGAATACAAACATGTATTTTTTAATACACTATCGATCGTGTCAGTTTCATGTGTTTGTTTAAAGTATTTGAAGAAAAAAAATCATAAAAATGTTCTATTGTATTATTTACTTTAATTACTAGAATTCGTATAAAAAATCCACACATGAATCCTACAATCTAATTTAAAAAGTTACATGGCTATCACTTACTTTTCATTGGTTAATAGCTACACCAAAAGTCGTCGATGCGCTTTAAATAGCGTTATTAGATGGTTAACGAACAAGACTTAAATGAGATTAATTTCACTCCCGGCATGCTCAAAGACTTAAACTACGTCACATAAGTCAGGAAGTTTGATAAAATAAAATTCATTATTCCCAATTTTCTCCTTTATTACTTTTCATATCGAAATAAAACTTGGTGAATATGTTTTTTATGGTATTATGAACATAATAAGATGAAAAGTGAAAATTCGCGAATTATCCCTTTAAGGTCAATATAAGCAAAAAGAGTTGTGCCAAGAAGAGTGTCTGATTCAATAACATATGTTTCATTTGTTCCATTGGTTAGAAAAGCATTTTCTAATTTTGCCATTTATTTTGAACTTTTTGTTTTGTATTAACTAAGTTTAGAATACTTTTGGTTAGCATAGATTTAGAACAATGAACCAAACAGGCAGAATTAAATACTTCCAGGTATTATCTGCAGTTTTACAGAATTGACCCATTTTAACAAATAGTCTCATAAAGGAAACAAACCTGACTTATTATTATTCCTTGAAGCTGTTGTACTCTACAAGGATTTGGTTGATTGACATTATTACCCAGTCCTAGTTGTCCATTACCGTTATAGCCCCAGCCATACACCTACAATAAAATATTAAACATAATGTTGTTGTTGCATCTAATAAGCAGCTAAAAAGATGCTTAAATTATACCTAATGTAAAGTGCATTGCCTATTTTTGTGAAGACATGCACTTGAATTTTACTTTATAGTAATACATATTATATAAACCAAATATCACAATAAGAGCTGGACAAAATATATAGTCTAAATAATAAAAAAATGCATTTAAAATCATACCGAACTGTTGCCTTGTTATAAAAAATCAAAATGTATCATAAGTTTTTGTCTTATTTTTTTTTTCATCTCGGCTGAAGCTTGAAGGTCTTCAATGGAATTATTCAAAGCCAAATGGATATCACTGATTGTGGAGTTTTATTCACTGATATGGTTACATTTTCTTTCTATTTCATATTTTACAGTATGATTATAACTGTCATTCAGGTCGCACTCCATTTTTATGATCAAGTTTATTATTTATTCTGACTTTTGAGTGAGATCTTACTAACAGCATGAACAAGTTTTTATAAGATAAGTGTACATACCTCACCATTTTCCATTAGACACATTGATGAAGTTTGTCCGCAAGCTATAGATATGGCCATTTTAGAACCTATTAAAATACATCAAAATTTTGAAAGACTTAAATTAATCATTCAGCACAATAAACCTTCCACCACTGTCCCAGGTTAGAGGAGGGTTAGTGCCCATTACATGTTTAACAACTCCACATTCTGCATGTGCCTGTCCGGTCAGGAGCCTGTAATTTAGTGGTTGTCATTTGTTACTGTGTTACCTTAATATTTTTCATTCATTATTTTGTACATAAATTAGGCTGTAAGTTTTCTCGTTTAAAGGTTTTACCATTGTCATTTTGGGGTCTTTTATAGCTGACAATGAGGTATGGGCTTTGCTCATTATTGAAGGCAATAAGGTGACCTATACATGTAGTAGTTAATTTCTGTGTCATTTGGTCTCTTGTGGAGAGTTGTCTCATTGACAATCATACCTCATCTTCTTTTTTATACTTCTGTACACACTTTAGTTTACAGTTCTGGTAATCAACAAATGTGAACTTGTTGTTAAAGGAGTAAGTTCGGTAAGGGCCATATTTGGCCCCTATTATAAAGTTTAATTTATCAAGATGAAAAATGTTTTGAAGTTGACTTTATGACATGAGAGAAAGTTAAATAGAACTATTTTTGTCAAAGTTTTATTCTAAAGCGTTGATTTTTACAGCCAAAATAGGTCAAAATAGTAGATTTTGAAATTTTTTTACAAAATCGGCCAAATTTAAACCAAATTTAGGAACAGGAAACATGGAGCGCAGGCGTCGACATACTAAATATTCAAGGTAGACAGGTAAAATGTATTAACACACATTTTTTTTAAAGATTCTTGCTGTCGACAAATGCGCTCTATGGTTCCTGTCCAATAATCGAGTGAAATTCACACGTTTTTATTGACTTTTTCAAGGAAAATCAAAATAAGTACTATTTGTGACGTCATAAATAAAACGCAGGAAGGTAAATTTTCAACAAAAGGGCTTGTTTTCTATCTAGTCACTGTATAAGCTTTGTTTCATTGTGATATTGGTCAATGAAGCATAATTTGAAATTTAAACTAAAAAGGGGGCCATTTTAGCACCTTATCGAACCTACTCCTTTGAAAATTACTTTACCTATGACGGCCATGACTTTTTTTGGTGTAGGTTGATTAGTTGTTGTTCCTGATCCTACCTGTCCACAATTATTCTGTCCCCAAGCATATATCTGTAAGAAAATAAATTATATAAGTGAACTAAAGAAGAAACTAGTTTTAACGTCACTTTAATAAAATTTTGTTAACTGCAAGTGCACAACACCTTGTGATTATAGGGTTGTTTTATGAATAATGTGAGGAATAGATTGTTACAATGAATGAGCTTGTGAGTCAATATATTCATCAAAGTTCATGCTGTCTGTTTAAAGCATATTTTTGCCACTGATGATGTCACTAATTTGGAGCTTTATTTCCACCTTAAATAGTGTAACATGATACATTATCATTATTGCAAGCTAACTTTTGGTTATGTTCTGTATAAAATATGTTAATGGTATACACCTTATCGCTATTTGTCTGCCATTACTGGATATCACACAGGTTCCCGTAAAAAATTTGACGTCATAAAACAAAATATCTGACGCCACAATGGAAAAGTGATTGTTTTATGCATCAAAAGTTCAGCCGGGATTAGCAATAAGGTGTATACCATATGAGACCTTATCATAGTTTGGCATAAAGCCAAAATGTATGACAACATTCTTCATCCTTTGTGATCTGTCAATAAAATTACATTGTTTCCCTTTCATTAAGAGGGTGTCCATGGAAAAACCAGGCAGTGGATGGCGCATGACATATTTTGTTTTCAAATTTTTTTCATCTATTTCATATCACAAATTCATTCTTTCTCAAAGTTAAATTTTGGTTTTTTATTAACTGCAACAAATAAAGTGAAAAAAAACCATAGAAAGCACTGAAAATTCATTGAAAAGGGGAGATAACTCTTCATTTTGTACAAAATTTTGTTGCATTGATAGTGAACTTTAAAATCCTTTTCTGAGCCATCCACTGTTGATTCAAAAATATCTTTGTATGATATAAATATTGCATTGGAACCAAAAATTCAGTGGGAAAAAAAATATGTGTGCCACCCATATCATAGGATTTGCCTGATATTTACTTGGACAGCCTCTTAACAATTATCTATCAATATTTCAAATTTCTCAGTAGATTATTCATACATTGTACTTTGTCTGAATTTAATTTGATGTTCTTCTTTTTGGATACATGTGTTGCTGGTCAGTAGACATTGTACTAACTCTAAGTTTTACTCAGACGGCCACATAGAACTCTCTATGAAAGTGAATTTCCAACTGAGAAATCCATTCCCATTAGAAATAGTGAAGGAATGTATATAGTGCATAAGCTGAATAATGTTTGTACTTTCATTTCTATGAAAAGACAAAATTTGAAATTCCTTTTCCTTACTGTATCCTACCTCACCATCCTGTGTTAAAGCCATAGAATGATGACTGCCACATGCCACCTTAGTCACTTTTTTCCCAAGGACATTAGTATTAATCAATGAAGGACTCAGTCCCTGGGTGGAACCTCCATTGCCCAGCTGACAGTACCCATTGTGTCCCCAACTATATATCTCACCATCTGAAAGTACAAAAGGAAGAGCAAAAAAGTGAATCAATTCAAAAATAATATTTGTCTCAATTCAAATGTAGGTTTAAAAGATACTTTATCAATTTATCTATCTGTTATAGGAAATTCAATGTAAATATAGAGTACATGTATATTTCAAAACTAATCAAACACACACACACATGAAAATGTCTAGCATATAATGTTTCTCAAATTTGTCTTGATTATCCATGTATTCAACAAAATATGATAAAAATTCAAAGTCGACAAAGACACCTTATAGATATTTTTATTTTCACAATTGCACATGGATTTACCACTTGAAACTGCTAAAACGTGAGGACCACTTCCAAAGGCTATGTCTATAATTTTCTTCTTGCATAAAACTTCAATTTTTCTGGGTTCAAAACTGCTGTGTGAATCACCTGTTATAATATAAAATCAGTACATTTAGTGACTAAAAATATCAGTTAAAGAAGACATTTCTTTTGCATGTATTACAATAAGAAAATAAGGTCTAATTTAAAAAGACAGATTTTATTAAAGAAAACAAAACAATCTATTTATTGGGAGTCTTGCATCGAAGGGATTGGCTTCTATACCATGTATACTACTTTTGACTTATTTAGAATAAACATTATACAACATTAACTGTCAGGATGAACATAAAATAAAGAACTATTAGTTTATATTCACTTTAAGAATATTGATTCTAACAGGATTAAGAAAATTCAAATATCCCCACAATATTTTTAGCTATCCCTATCTTAAACTAGTGATGTAAATGTATTATTTTGACAGTCGCCATGTAAGCTTCATAGATATATCTGTTTACAAGGTAGGTCAGGAAAACTAACCTAGACCAAGACAGCTACTACAGTTAGATCCAATAGCATACACATCATCATCTTCATTGATATAGACAGCTTCATTACCAGAACTACCAAACACACAGATTTTCTTTATAGCCTGAACTTCACTTTGATCTAGCACACTAAACATTGGCCATTTACTAACATCTAGCATGGTGAAGGAATTTGTTTGATCTTAGCCTTATAAAGTAGTGTGCAGGAAATTTTCAGCCACCAACATTTTGCATGTCATGTTGAAGTCAATAACTACACCTGAAATAGTAATAGAAAACAAAAATTTAGGTGATCAAAATTTTTGAAAGAACAATTGAATATGTATAGATAATGCAAATCATGTTAAGGTATGAAGTTGAAAAAAATAAATTAATCATGTTAATAGCACTATTGCAGATATACATACATTCTTGGATGCATGCTTTTCAGATGGAAATAACATTGTTCACAGTTTATCTGTCCAAAACAATAGGCATAAGAGTTTATAGTGATGAGTGTATGAATTCTAAATGTTCTTATTATCTGTAAGTTTGATGAAAATATTATTATTTCATGTTGTTTGCAAATGTTGCATGAGATGATTCTTCAAGTTTTTACTTTTATTGTGAAAGAAATTAAACCTTTCCCAGAAACAGCTTTTGTTAACCTAGATACTCAAATTTTAGGAGGCAAGTTGCTTTGACACCATGCTTTTTGACTCTTGTTTTGTTGTGCAGAAGACAGAATAATCCCTCAAGATAAAATTCCATATACATGTATAAGAACCATGCCATGTGAAATTTTCATCAAGGATGACAAATGCAACTATGCATGGTACCTACATGTATAGGACACAGAGAAATGATGATTAATTTATTGTGGAAGGAAAAGAAGTACAGATAAACAAAATTAGGTCTTCTCATTTATTAGTAAAGATTCATAAGAAATGAGGTGACACTGTAATATTTATTCTTATCAAATGATTGTGTATGAATTTATATTGCCTACTTATTTTGTATTTGTCATAAACTTATTGTTCATAGTTTGTATCATACATGACATGTATGATACGTGTTTCTCGTTTTTTTATATAGATTAGACCATTGGTTTTCCTGTTTGAATGGTTTTACACTAATAACTTTGGGGTCAAGGCTCCATGTTGAAGGCCGTACATTTACCTACATGTATAATAATTTACTTTTGTTATTTGGATGGAGAGTTGTCTCATTGGCACTCACACCACATCTTTAATTCCTTGATCTATGTAAATGTGATTATTATTATTATTTTTGTTACAATTCCTGAATTTGCCAGGTTCACTATTCATATGAAAAAAAATCAGGGTTGTGTGTAAAGGAAACAGGCTAAATTGTAACAAACCCCTATAAAATGAATCCGGGTCCGTTCGCCCTGATTCATGTTCGCCCTAGTACCTGTTCGCCCAGGGTCCATTTGCCCTGATTTTTATTTTTATTCTAATTGTTGTCTAGTCGCATTATATTAAGTATTTGAAGAAAATATGTTAAAGTTTGTTGAAAAATTGACAGAATATTTATATTGCCGCAATTAATTTATCATTAATTTTTCCCTTTGATTTGCAGAGTAGAATACTGGAATACAATGTATTTATCTTTATTGATATTTGTTAACAAAATAATTGTATTCAGTCAATCACGAATGTATGCACTATGACTAGTCTTAAGACTAGAGTATAAATAAATGAACTTGTAAATTTTATCTGTTTCATAATTTACAGTTCGTACTACATCATTGTTTTTATTAATTTCAAAATATATTTTATCAAAACAAAACCAGGGATTCAAATTATTTTGTCATTGAACAATTTATGATCCTAAACAAATCCATAAATTTCAAAAATATACATGATTATAGATATAATTTACCATAGAAATATCTGAATAAGTTTATTCAACTTCATGAAATGCCCTCCACTGGCGGATCCAGGGGGTTTTGACGATCAATGTATTTGAATGGGAGCATATAGTTGGAACACCCGGGAACACCCCCATTTTAAAATGGCTGGTTCCGCCCCTGCCCTCAATGACCTCAATACTAATATTTTTAAAGTAGGGCGAACTCAGAGCGAACGGACCTAGGGCGAACATGTTATTAGGGGGAATGGTCCCGATACCCTATAAATGGCAATAAATATTTATAAATTCATATATTCCAATAATCACAATATTTCTTCTTCTGACCAAATTCATGTTTAAAATATTAAACATGCATAGTATAATTTCAAACATATGGGCCAAAGAGTGTCACATATGTACCTAAATTTATAATGATTTTACCAGGCATGAGACCGAGTGAGTGCATATAACAGTATAATAAATGTAAACAAACTAAATTCATATTAGTCTGGTACACTTTTCATTTGTCAACTGGGAACCAGATAAATGGTAGGTTTTTGTTATGTACGTGTTCATTGGATGTTCTGAAAATACCATCGAATCAGAATTCATCTATCATTGGAATGTTGGCAATTCTCACAACATGGCTACAGGTGGATTGAAAAGAAAAAACGACTCAGATAATGACGTTAAATCAAAGAAACCAAATAATTTTTGGCAAGGAGGGCTACTCACTTCCATGAATGACCCCGATCTCCAAGTATTTTCGGACGAACAAATAACTGTCATCAAAGATAAATATCCAAAAGTACAATTTTTTTTACATTAGGGGTCTTTATATAGGTTGTGGGACTCCAAAGTAAAAGAAAGCATTATGGCACTCTTTTACTTAAGGGGTCCCAAATTTTGTATTACAAAAAAAGAAGAAAGTGGTGTGTTTTTTTAAAGTTTGACTCAATATCTGCATACAAAATTCAAATAAATAATGTGAGGATGAAAAATTAAATGCACTTAAAAAAAAGTAAAAACACAAAAATACTGAACTCCGAGGAAAATTCAAAAAGGAAAATCAAAAATCAAAAGGCAAAATCAAGAGTCCAAACACATCAAACGAATAGATAACAACTGTCATATTCCTGACTTGGTACAGGCATTTTCTAATGTAGAAAGCCAGCGTAAAAAGAAGGGAACTAAATTTTTTTATTTTTTTTTGCAAACATACTTAATGAACCAGGACCCCTAAAGTAAAATCTAAACGTCGGGACCCGTAAAGTAAAAGAAGTAAAGTAATGTCGGGACCCGTAAAGTAAAAGAAGGCCACTGACTGAACTGTGCTGTATATCACTTAATGCATAATAAAGCGTTATTGGCCGCTGAAGAGGTGTATATAGAAATTGTTAACCTCATTAAGGGTAATTCCACAAGGGCATTATACCCATGGTAATAACCCTTACTTTGGTTAACAATTTCTGATAATTACCGACTCAATGGGCCATAATTGTTTCAATATATCTTACCATAGTCTGAAATCAATCATCTTGTTGGTTCGTTCGGTATTTGTGTTTGAACTTATCACACGGGTTAACTATGCATTGACGTCACTACGCTACTACCAGCGTAAAAAAATTAGTGCAGAATATGTTTTTATACGACCCAAAAAAAATTTTGGGATTGTATAATGGTATGATGTCGTCGTCGGCGTCCGAAGACACATTGGTTTCCGGATAATAACTTTAGTTTAAGTGAATAGATCTTCATGAAATTCTTTCAGAAGGTTCAATACCACAAAAGGAAGGTTGGGATTGATTTTGGGGATGATGGTCCCAACCGATTAGAAATTAGGGGCCAAAAAGGGGCCTAAAACAAGCATTTTTCTAGTTTCAGGATAATAACTTGTGTAGAAGTATTTCAATTGCTCTGAAATCATAACGCAATGTTTAAAACCACAAGTAGAAGGTTTGGATTCATTTTAGGGGTTATGGAGCCAAAGTTTAGGAATAAAGGGCCAAAAAGGGGTCAAAACAAGCTTTTTTCTAGTTTCAAGACAATAACTTGTGTAATTGTATGGATCTCTCTGAAATTGTACCACAATGTACCATATAACAGAGGGGAGGCTGGGATTAAGTTTTTGGTTAATTGCCCAAAATATGTAGGAATTAGGGGCCAAAAAAGGGCCAAAAAGAAGCATGTTTCTAGTTTCCAAACAATCATGACAATAACTTGTGTTTAAGTGTATTGATCTCTCTGAAATTGTACTACAAGTTTCAATACTGCAATGGAAAGCATGGGATTGAGTTTAAGGGTTATTGCTCCAAGGGGGGTTCAAAAAGTTGGGGGGGGGATTTTTTGTTTACCATTTTTTGAAGGGCTTCCTTTTTTTCAAAGGAGTTTCAAGAAGAAATCCTTAATTGCACAGTATTGTGCAATAGATTTGTTAGATCTTTGACCACATTAATTTTGTGACAAAAACCTATATTATGTCAAAAAGGAGTAAGTTCGGTATTAAAGGGCCATATTTGGCCCCAATTATAAAGTTCATAGTTACAAGACAATAAATGTTTTAAGTTGCCTAAAAGATATGTTAGAAAGTTTAACAGAACTGTTTTTGTCAAAATTTTATTCTAGCACGTTGATTTTTACATCCCAAATAGGTCAAAATAAAGGGTTTTGGTGAAATTTGACAAAAACATCTAGATTTCAACCAATTTAAGGACCAGGAAAGATAGAGCGCAGGCGTCAACAAACTTAATATTCAAATAAAACATGTGAAATGTCTTCACAAACATTATATTAAAAGATCTTTGTTGTCGACGTATGCGCTCTATGTTTCCTGTCTAATAATTTATGGGAAATTTACCCATTTTCATTGATTTTTTCGTGAAAAATCAATATGAGTACAACTTGTGACGTCATAATGAAACACAAAAACGTAAAATTTTCAACAAAATGGCTTAATATTTCCTATCTTGTCACTGTATAAGCTATAATTTATTGTGATATCGGTCAATAAATCCGAATTTGAAATTGACGCTAAAAATGGGGGCCATTTTAGGACCTTACCAAACATACTCCTTTGATCACAATCCAAATTCAGACAGAATCAAGCTTGAATATTGTGACCAAATTTGCCCCAACTATTCAGGATTCAACCACTGGGGTCGTATAAAGCAGCGCCCTGCGTAGCACCTGGTTTTCTACTCTTTTGAATTAAAAAACAATTCTAAAGATATGTTTTCATTGTTATTCTAAATTATTGCTAAAAATGCAAATTTTCTAATGGCCGTTTCAAACCTGACTTATGAATGCCTAAAAAAATTTCAGAACTTCCCAAAATCCCACTTCCAAATGCCTAAAAACATTTCAGAACTTCACAAAATCCCACCTCCAAATGCCTAAAACATTTCAGAACTTCACAAAATCCCTCTTCCAGCCTCCATTGCTTTGTGAACATTACATTAAGCATCATCAATCTTGTGGCAGACAAATTAGGTCAAGCAAATAGTATTTTTATGAATTTCAAAATGACAAGCACCTAATGTCTTACGCGATTTCCCCCAAAAAACCCATCCAAAACGAAAGGAAAACTATACATTGCTATATGAAAAAACGATGTTCATGCCATAATTTTGTTCAGGAATATAGAGTAGGTTAATAAAAACCGATTTACATTTATTTTTCATATAAAAAAAATTGATTTAATATAAAAAGATCAATATTCTGACCATCATGACCATAGGTAAATAGTAAATATTCATACAAAATTCCATTGATGTCAAATCTCATGACTAAAAATGAGGTTTCCTGTTGAATAAACTCCCAAATTATTGCAAACTATTTCAAAGCAATATCTCATAAACAAATAATATAATTGCCTTAGACTGAAAAAATCAACGTATTGACAATAGAGCTATTTGATTGGGTAGAACTTTTCAATGCATCACGTGATTGTGATGCTGTTGGAATTTCAATGTAAACAAACAGGGTCAGGAGCTTTAGTATGGAACAACATTGTACATTGAGTGACTGAAAAACAATTATGAGTAACCAAGCTTAACAATACATGGTAACAAAAAATCAAAGCTAAGTCTACTGAAAAAGATAAGGAAAAAATGTTCATAGCGGGATACCGAACGAACAAATTAATATATAAAAAGAAAATATTGTAACAGATTGTGAAAACAGTTACCTGAGAAAACTATTTTCTGTCTATTGACATTATGTGTATGTACTAGTCCGAAAAATTTTGATCTTTTATAATAATGAAATTACTATATAATGTAAGATATAATCTGGTTTATCTCCAGACATCCAAGCCTTCCTGTCTGTGGAACATTTTTGACATGCTATCCAAGATGTCTCTGTATTTTGTTGAAAATACTAGGAAGGGGCAATCATATAATTTAGGTCACAACGTACAAATGAATGGACATAAAGAGTGTGGCTAAGTAAAAATATTATAAATTGTTTAATAAGGAGTTCTGGTGTGATTTCTAATGTGACAATTATCCACCATGTCAATGAATTTTATGGGTCGATGATATGGTTGGAAAATTAAAAATGCATTACAAATGTAGCAGTAATTCTTATTTTTATCTCAATTCATTCGCAGGCAAAGTATCATTTCCTTATTATGCCAAAAAAGAACATTCCTAATTTAAAAAGTCTAAAGAAAGAAGACATTGATTTATTAAAATATATGGAAGAGAAAGGAAGAGAATTAGCAAAAAGGTATTTGTTTGGTTTAGGATCTTTTAAAAAGTAATATTAAGATTCCACAAATTAATTTTCTAAATATAGGTATTCTTCTGGTCAGTTGTGCAGGATTTTATGTTTACAATAATATGTTGTTACACAGTCTACAAAGGTGAATGGTATTTATTAGAGCATGCCTTGTTTTTTTATTTCTTAGCTTAACACAATTATTACAATCATTAAAAAGGCTGATTAGCATGTATTCTTTATATATTTTTCCTCTGATTATTTCATTTTCCAATTAACTACTTTCAAAGTCTGTTTCAAATTGTCGAAAAGGGAACTAACTCTTTGATAGAGCAAACTCAATCTCAGCAAAGTTTTTCCTTACCAACACAAAGTATGATAATGATCATGGTGCATAGTCAATGGAAACAGACAATTGTTATGACTTTGTAAATACATTGCACTTTTATGTTAATATTATACAGCAAAATAAGTGGTTATGTCCATGTAAGTTCTAAGGTAACAGCTATTATGTAGTTTAAAGCTTGCTCTTTTTAGAAGACTTGTACATGTATTGAAACTGTTCCTAGTCTACAGTCCTAAGATTTTTTCTCCCCTAAAAAAATCATAAACTGGAGCAAGGATTTGTAAAGTGAGATTCCTTGACTGGAGAGAACAAAAAATACAGTACTGAGGTAATTTGAAAGTGAACTTTTAAATATTAATTATGTTAATTGTATACGCATATATATGTATTGTGTTTTTACATTGTGTTTTAAAATTTCAGTTCTGATGCAGAAAGACAGTTTAGATATGGATATCATAGTATACCCAGTATGAGGTACAGTATGCATAAATATAATGCTGTTGATTTTAAAGGTAAAGTTTAATTTAGAAATACTAGAAAAAAAAATCCAATGATGTACAAACAATTATAAAAAAAAAGACTAAATTGTCAACTAACTTCATTGAAACATTCATGCATAAGTTTTGTCTCCGTTCATTAAAAAAAAGCATCTTGGATAAAAATACCCCTTTTCATATGCACCTGTAGTGAGGACTGCATTATCATCAATAGAATCAATGCCTGTACAGATATATTTTGATTATTTTCCTGGCTAATTGTTTTGTTGAGGTATGATACATTGTTAACATATAGATGTTTAATAAAACCTTGTTAAGGTGGTACCTAACACTACAGGGAGATAACTCTGTAAAGTCAGCTAAACGTTTTAATTACGTTGTGTTGTAAAAGGTATATTAAGCTTCTCAAAGATCAAAATTGGTGTTTGTCAAATTGATATATAACCAGTGTATTTTTTCTGACAAAACGGTTGGTTCAAAATTTTTTAAATTTATATATTTTTATAAAAGTCTCAAAGTTAATACTTTGACAAAATTTTATGAAAATTAAACGAGCCAAATTAATATTAGTGAAAGTGTTGGGTACTACCTTAAATACATAACCCATTAAAGATTTAAATACAGGTAATTTATTTTCATTGAAGTATTTATATTTTTTCCAGTCATTTACACCTACATGTGATAAGCCAAGATTTTGACAGCCCTTGTCTGAAGAATAAGAAACATTGGAACTCTTTTACTACAGAATATTTTGTAGATTCAAAAGGTAACTTCTTTTATCTATTTAGGAAATGGTAAACTGTTTCCTTGCAAATAACTAGTTGTTTATATTATTAATGTAATATAATTAAGGCATATATGAAGTATAAGCTTTAAAAAGATAATAAACCATTATACCTCTGCGGTCGTATAAAGCTGCGAGTCCGCAACTGGTTTTTACCTAGGGGCACCAATCATTCTAGATTGATTGTATAGTGATGGAAAATGTACCACAACTAGATAATATTTACTCTTTTCAGATGATGAAACTTTTGTCATCTTTCATCAGCATTCAAGATGGATGCTACCCATTATTTTTATCCAACAGTTTCAAAAGTTGAAGTACTAGTCTTAAATTTGATATGTGGTGGTATTGGACGTTCATCTCTGAGAACTGAAGATTTTGGAAGATTTTTTTGGGGGGATGAAATTTCAACAACATTTTCCATCAAATTTATTCATTTTGTAGTTTAATTTTTTTAACATATTTTATTTATTAGCATAAAACTTTCTAATATTGGTGGATTTAAGTTTTTAGATACATGTATTTGCAATTCATTTTGTACAGTCACATATGGATGATTTTTGTAGATTTTCCAGATGGAAAAAATCAGTAACATAAAATATTAAATTATTATTGTAGATATAATAAAAACTCTAGAGAAGACTGGAAAGGTAGAACATGAATCCTCCCACTTTACATCTCTATTAAAATCTGATCTCAGGTAAGATGTGCGTAACAGTATCAAGCATTTTATAAAGCTAACTTATTTTAATGAAGAATATTTTGTAGTGCACCTTGGAATTATGATCATGGGTTTAGATATAAAGTAAGTAGATATAAGAAGATGCGGTATGAGTGCCAATGAGACAACTCTCCATCCAAGTCACAATTCGTAAAAGTATTATAGGTCAAAACAGCAATCTATAAAGACTAGTGTAAAACCATTCAAACAGGGAAACCAGTGGTCTAATCTATATAAAAAAAACGAGAAATACTTATGATTGAAATCACTTGACTCAATGAAAAGACATATAAACATAAACAAGTGAACATACAATGACAGAAAAAAATTGATCTATAACACAATGTAAATACAAAATCAATAAGATAAGGGGTGAGATGTTGAACAATATCAGAAAGACATTGATATGATCTACATATTTATTTTTTCATGTAAAAATTTCATGCTTTCATCAGAGAAATTATACTGAATTTCAACATATAATTTTTTTTTTTAAATCCACCAAACAAGATTAATGTTTTAGCAACTTGTATGCATTAGAGATTATACAAGTTCTTATTGTCTATTATCAAATGGCAAAACCAAAAGCTCAAACACATCAACCGAATAGACAACAACTGTCATCTTCCTGACTTGGTACAGGCGATTCCTCATGTAGAAAATAGTAGATTAAACCTGATTTTATAGCTAGTTAAACCTCTCATTTGTATGACAGTTGCATAAAATTCCATTATATTACATGCTAGATAATCTGTTGAATCTTTGAAAAATCTAGCACAAAATAACATCTTATTAAGCAAAAGTTTCTGACACTATTGTTTACCTTCTTTGTTATTTACACATGATAGGTATAAATAAGAATGCATTCTTTTTATTTTAGATGTCATATTTGCAAGAAAGAGATAAAGACAATACCTGCACTAAAAACTCATATTCAGCAGCATAGTTACAAAACAACAGATACATAACCTTAATTGCTTGTGTAAATATAATATATGAGAAAATTTAGTGTAATTGAAATACAGTATCTCCAAAAATGGGAATTGTGTAAAGTATTACTTTCTTTAGTTTACAACTGTGCTGATCCTAGATGTGGCTGTATCATACTTTGTTTTTTTAAATCAGAAATGAAGACATTTGTTTATATCAGGACTGTCAGCCAAGCTTGTATTTGCATGTACTTAAAGAAGGAAAACCATAATTGCTGTGATCTCAATGTTAAAAATTGTTCCATAGAATTTACTCAGAAATGTGAAATAAGTTACGGACAATATTTTATAAGAAAGCTTTATATTCTACAACAATAACGTAGGAAATAAATATAAAAAATGTACCATATTTATTGATTTTTTTTAGTAAATAAAGAAAATAATAAATGTAACTTGATTATTGTTCTTATTGGTACATTAAGCAAGAAGATTAATAGGAAATCATAAATTTTGAAAGTCAACACTATATATGTGACCCACTTTCTGCTATGATATCTGCACATTCTTCCATCATACTATAACATATATTCCAGTGCCTGGAGACATGACTTCAATATCTGTGTCTTCTGTAAAACTGATATTAAACAGTTAATTGTATTATTTCTGATCTGATGTTTAGAGAAGGAACCATAAATTGATATAACCATCCACATACGAATATATCTGTCCCAAATCTAAAATCTTACTAGTGTTGATGCCAGTTCATTGGTGTTCTGTATTCAATGAAATTGAGAATGGAAATGAGGAATGTGTCAAAGAGACAACAAACCGACCATAGAGCAGACAACACCGAAGACCACCATTGGGTCTTCAATGCAATGAGAACCTCCCACACTCGGAGGAGTCCTTCAGCTGTCCCCTTAACAAATATTTATACTAGTTCAGTGATAATGGACGTCACATTAAACTGAATTACACACAAGAAACTAAAATTAAAAATCATACAAAACTAACAAAGGTCAGAGGCTCCTGACTTGGGACAAGTGCAAAACATTGATGGGGTTAAACATGTTTTTTGATATATTAACTCTCCCCCATACCTCTAGCCGATGTAGAAAAACACACAACAATACGCCCAGTTAAACTCAGTTTAAGAGAAGTCTTAGTCTGATGTCATAATAGGTAACAAAAGAAACTAAACAAAATGACTAATACATGAAAAAAAGGGCTACTAGCAGTTACTGACATGTCAGCTCCAGACCACAATTAAACTGATTGAAAGATTGTCTTCATCATATGAAAAACAAACACAATCTCTTCCGTTAGGGGTATAGTATTATACAATCATAACATATATGAGACGAACATAACCCGTGCATGCCAACAACTGGTTTAAGAATAAATGTATCTTATTCCAATGCAAAGACCCTATAAGTTAATCAATATTAAAGCCAAAATATGCAATCTTTAATGACCTGACAAAAGTATCGTAGCTATATCCCTTTTTCATCTTGTTTTTGTTAGCTTTTGATTTGAATATTGACATTTTTCTGCTTTGTAAATTTCCATATAAGATTGGATCTGAAATGCAGGTACCTGAACGTATGAGATGTCTAAGTATTCAAACTCTTTGCTATTTAAAGTTTATGTATGGTATATACTCTGGTCTTTTGTAGATGGCATTATGTTATTCCCTAGATGTATAAGTTTGCTCATGTTGCTCTTTTATTAACCTCAACAATTCTTATATTTATTGATAAAATTGTTTTTTTTTATTTCCCGCTATTATTTTCATATCTAAGAAGCCTACACAAAGATATTTTTTAGTCTATGTTTATCCTTCAAAAGTTTATCATTTACGGGTGATATTTACTGTTAAAGTTTGTTTATTGATTGCTGCTTTTTTCTTTTTTTCTTTAATTATCTGCAATGTAAGTTATAGAAATTGAGCCACAATCTGGCAGCATTGCATACCATATATCTCACAGTGTAGAATACCTTGAATACAAATGCTTACTAAATGACCTTATTTTCATGGTTTAATGACTGCTCGAAAAAAAAAATTTGTCATGTGAATATCTCACTTGTTATGAATAATAGATCATTGGTCATCAAGATTAAAGTTGCATAATTACGTCAACTACATATGTATATCGTACATGGAATGATTGAATGGTGTACATATCAGTAAAAGCAGGTTTGACCTGACCTTGACCCCATGGTCATGATTTATTGGTCAATGTTAAGGTCTGGTGTTTTTGTCTGCATATTATGCCATAAGCAGTTATATGTCAACTATATTTGATGCATGGAATGATGTAAAGTTTACCAGTAAAGTTTAAATTTATCCTTCACCTTATTTTCATGGTATATTGGTTAATGTTAAGTTTCAGTAGTTTGGTTCTCTTCTTTAAAGTCCACTATTAATAGGTGTTTTAAATGATTTCACGTTGATCTAGGTTGTCTGGCAGGATTCATCTGACCTTGACCTCATTGTGTGGTTCATTGGTCAATATTTTCGTGGTTTGGTCTGTTTCTTGTTCACTAAATGTTTATATAAGCAACAGATTAACTATATTTGGTGTCTAGAATGATTGTCAGTAGTACATGTCTATCTGTCAGGTATTATTTATTTTCATGATTCATTGGTCATTGTTGATCATTGTTTAATTTAAAGTGGTTATATTTTGCCAGATCGTATTATTAGCTCAGTAGTCTGTGCTTTGACACTGACATGCTTTTTAACACACCTTTCTTAATTATCTGTTGATATATTTGGAAATAAGAAAAACACATTTTTTCTAGCTTTCTTTTCCTGTAGACCAAGTTTTAGTTCCTTTTATATGAATGAGATACGCTGGTAACCTCGATGTCAGTCTGCAAAAAAATATGCAATTCAACAATCAGATCTTACTATGTCAATAACAATATTGTGGAAATGGAAATGCATGGGAAAATGTAGGAATGTGAAAGTCGTCTATAGTTGCAGTAAAAACATTTTAGAGGAAAAATCAATGACACTTAAACTCTGCAAACACAATACAACAGAACGACATTGAAACAGAATGTATCACTGTTGTGATGGGATACTTTTACAAAACTACACTTCTAAAATGCTTGATATATATATATGCTACTTTTACAAACAAAATATGCGGACGATACTTAGGGGAACATTACAAACTCAGAAGTCGACAGAAACTGGCAACGCCACGAAACAGAAGATAAGAAAACGGAAAAAAAACCATCAAGTTCCCTTATGGAATTGAATTATTTGCCGCAGACTTGCTGCAAGCTTGCGGCAAACAAAAAGTTTACAGGAACACAGAAAATAATGTTTGCAGATATTTGCCGCTAGCTGCAAACTTCTGGCAATTTTGCAGCTTTTTGCTGCAAGCTTGCGGCAAGTTTACAGAAACATCAATGTTTGCAGTAAGATTGCAGAATAAAGAATGTTTGCTACAAGATTGCAGAAAACTTTGACAATTCGATATGTTTGACGCAATATTGCAGAAAACTTTGGCCATTATAAATGCTTGCCAGAACATTGCAATTCACGATATTGACTGGGCATGCCTAGTTGGCACTTCCTGGAAGCTAACAATTTGAAATTCTGGCCCTAGGTCATGTTGGTTGTGTTTGGAAAATGCAATTATAAGAGATCAAGGAGGCATTTTGGTTCAATATTATAGGATATTCAGTATTTTGTAAGTACAAATAATTCATAGAACTGCATGTTTAATAAAACAATTCATGTCATCATCATACATAACTATGTAAGCAACTATATATACATGTATGTGTGTTTGAAAAACTTTAGCTATTATAAGATTGAATTTTGTAACTGATGTTACTGTATTGTGTTTATCAAAATTAAGTTAAATACTGTAATGCAATTATTACTTAGATTTATACTCAATACAAATTTGAGATTTATCCTTTTTCATTTCTTAACACAGGTATATAATGCTATTTGAGAATGACCCTTGCCCCTTTTTCAAAACTCAAATGCATGTATGTATTTCCTTAAATTCCAAAGTCAAGAATTCTTTCAATGACTGTTTTTATACAGGCAGAAATTGACTATTTAAAAATGTTTATGTGTAATTTGAAAGAGATAAATTGAATGTGTCTATACACATGACATTGGTATATGTGTAGTTCCTGCAAGTTTGCAACAAACAATTGCCGCAAGCTTGCGGCAAATCTATTTTGCATAATTACGTTTGCTGCAAGCTTGCCGCAACCTTTATTTGCATGGTAAAATGGTTGCGGCAAGTTTGCAGCAAACTTACGGCAAATGTTTGCAGCAGGACTTATTTTTCCGTAAGGGTTAACAAAATAATTCATAGAAAATAACGACTGTGCAAAACGAACCACACCTTGGAAATCAACTTTGAATTGGCTTTAGTCAACGGTAACTTGAAATGAAAGCATAAGAGTTAGTTTATTTTTTAAACCATTTGGAATCAAACATATTTAAGGAAGAGACTCCTCTATTCCTTAACTAGGAACAGATTTTTCTCTTCTCTGACTCAGTGTAGGTTAATAAGTGCCTATAATTTTAATATGTGTAAAAAGCAAAACAAGTACTTTAATAATATAATTTTAATTTGTTGTATCCGTCTATCCATCTGTGTTCTGCAGGTTTGTTAGTAGATCTGCAATTGATATACTCAATTAGAATTTTTTTAAATATGAAACATAATTTGCTTCGTAAATACGGTCACTATACAAAATACGTAAACTATAATTGCCTTTTACCATCTGATTCTCTTTATAAGTTCTTCTGTTGAAATTCCGAATTACCTGAGCGAGATAAGATTTTATAAGTTTTCCTTTTTCATAGATCAATTATGTTCTCTTAAGCCAATCTATTAACATTAATACCGTTTAATTCATTTGATTTGCTTTGATACTACTGGAGATCACCTTTGAATCCAAATGAGTGATGCATGTTCAGCTGAAGAGTCATTCCTGTATGGTTGATGAGTGGTACATGTTTAGCGGACGGATAATATACATAAAAAAACAGAGTTCTAAGATACCCCGTGTTGCGTATATTTTTTCTGTTCATGCACAATAACATTAAAAAAGACCACACAATTACTTTTAATTGTCTTTAATCCTTTTTATGAATATTTTCCAGCAATAAAGGATTAAAAGTCTACTTGCAATATTGTCATATAATCTATATTTTTATGGATATAAGTCTTTTATAAATAGTTGATCAGCAATTGTTTGAGCTTGTCCGAGACTTTGCTAGAAGGTATTTCAGTAAAATGTCCAATATGATCAAACTGGTGTAATTGTGTACCCCCTGGTGTACAATTCGTGTCAGATCATGATATGTATCAATAAGATATGTTAGGTTTATATCAACATAAGGGACATTTCTGAAAGATTTGTTTTTATTTCACTGCATGGTTTTTAAAACAAAAAACAACACTTGATTTTATCGCAAATTGTTTGGTTTTATAATGTTCAATGGTTTTCCATTTTGATATGTAAAAACGTTAACAGGTGATTAAGTCCAATTGATTGCAAACACTTGAACTTTGATTGGCCTTTGACAAGACAGCTTCATAAGTCTTACTTGTTGCTCCGTTGGCTGCTACCTGTGCTCCTTGTTGCAGGGCTTGGTTTAATAAATCTGTTCCTTGTTGTGCAGCAGCCTGTCCCACCTGTTTAAAAGTTTCTCCAAATGTTTCACCCAAAGCATGGAGTTGCACCTTCAGTTGTTCCAAGACACCTTGGAATGTATCTTTTAGGAACCGTTTGCTGTAAATTTGTACATCAATTCATCTTTAGACGACATTGGAAAAAAGAATATTTTCTTAACAAAAATGTACGATATAGATTTCTGGGTGCAATAAACAGAAAAAAAACAAGTTTCAAACTTCACCTGATACTGTAAACATAGAATGGATTAGGAATTGGGAAAACGAAATGTATTGTTCAGATAACAAATACCAAACTTTGAATGCTACTACATAAGTGACACCCTTAAGTGTTTCCTACGATGACATAAGATAATTTGAAGTCAATGACAGGGATTCATACCATAGTGCGGATTTGCAATTGTTTGTCTATTATATAAATCTTATATCCAAAGCCTTGTGAAGATAATTTTCCTTATTCATTGATACAAATAAAAAATAAGGATATGTAATTTTATTGCCAACGAGACAACATCAGACCAAACAATGAAGTTGCATATTAAAAAAAACATAGACTTTACAATTAAGTCTTTGTTCATTTTAAGGTATATTCATGTTAGCCAAAACGAACAAATGCATTGTTCACAGTCCCGATGTCGTCATTAATCATTAATTGAAACGAAATTCCTTAATAGAATGGTTATACCTAGTTGAAAATTTAAGTGGAAACGATAAAAGTCCAATAAGTATTAAAGACTCAAAAATAGTCAGAATATATAATTTTGCACACTTTTCCTTAATTGTTATTTTGTACAGATTTCTAATGATGACACCGCCATACGTTTTCGGTAAACAGGAGGTTTATTTGTGTTTTATGGAAAAAGGTCATTATATTTTGCACTCGAATTTCAATTTACGAAAGGATGAAAACATAGACAGATATAAACTGATATAGCCTCGCGAATATAGCACCGGAGCGGAATATAGTTATCTATGCAATAGTTATGTTATGTTTATAGTTTACCTTGTTCCATCGGGATTTTGGAGATTTGTTAAAAGACCTAAAATAAAAACAAATTCTGATAACATTTTAATCATTTTAAGTAACATAATATATAAAAGCGATGCTTAAGATTTGTATGATTAAATGTGTTGATGTGTTCTCTCGTAATTTCTAATGATTTAAAACAATTGTTCCAAATGTTGCAAGCCAATTCGACATGCTTTCTGTTTTAAGCGATTTTTTTTTCTGCATACCATTCCTATATTCTATTAATGGCGATCGACACGACAGTGCAATATATAAGTAACACAAATAAAAATAGATTATACACAACTGTAAAATTCATAATGAAATGGCAATAAAAAACGCAAACAAAAATAGCTTAGAAACGGTACCGGGAATACGAATCCTATTTTATCTGCCGTAATGGCTAATTAAAGGATGTGGTTCACTTTCCGCATCATTTGAAAGGTAAATTTGAGAGATGATTTCAATAAGAATAGATACTACAACATTAACGAAAGTCTATAATTCTGGCTTGTGAGAGTATCACTTCAATCTCTACGACACAACCTACGTACATTGTAAAGTTTTAATTACATTTCGTTTTTAAATTTTCGTTTTCTTTTTTTCCATGATAACAATTCCAATTTCTAGGAACGCATGTCGCGTGAACTGAAATCCTTTTAATGGATAAGTTGACACTAAAATTTCATAATAAACCGCAGCAGCTGAGATATTGAATAACTCAGTTCGAACCGAGGAATAGTTTTATATCGTTAGCCTACAACATACTTTGCATTTTTCTTCGAGTAATGAAAACCTCCGATTTAAACATTAAACTACTAAACATCCTTATTTTTTAAATTCTTCAACAACAAATTTATAGATGTTAACCTGTTGCTCCATTAGCAGCAAGCTGTGCTCCTTGTTGTAGAGCTTGATTCAAAAGATCTGTTCCTTGTTGTGCAGCAGCCTGTCCCACCTGTTTAAAAGTTTCTCCAAATGTTTCACCCAAAGCATGGAGTTGCACCTTCAGTTGATCCAAGACACCTTGGAATGTATCTTTTAGGAACCGTTTGCTGTAAATTTGTACATCAATTCATCTTTAGACGACATTGGAAAAAAGAATATTTTCTTAACAAAAATGTACGATATAGATTTCTGGGTGCAATAAACAGAAAAAAACCAAGTTTCAAACTTCACCTGATACTGTAAACATAGAATGGATTAGGAATTGGGAAAACGAAATGTATTGTTCAGATAACAAATACCAAACTTTGAATGCTACCACATAAGTGACACCCTTAAGTGTTTCCTACGATGACATAAGATAATTTGAAGTCAATGACAGGGATTCATACCATAGTGCGGTTTTGCAATTGTTTGCCTATTATATAAATCTTATATCCAAAGCCTTGTGAAGATAATTTTCCTTATTCATTGATACAAATAAATATAAGGATATGTAATTTTATTGCAACGAGACAACATCAGACCAAACAATGAAGTTGCATATTAAAAAAAACATAGACTTTACAATTAAGTCTTTGTTCATTTTAAGGTATATTCATGTTAGCCAAAACGAACAAATGCATTGTTCACAGTCCCGATGTCGTCATTAATCATTAATTGAAACGAAATTCCTTAATAGAATGGTTATACCTAGTTGAAAATTTAAGTGGACACGATAAAAGTCCAATAAGTATTAAAGACTCAAAAATAGTCAGAATATATAATTTTGCACACTTTTCCTTAATTGTTATTTTGTACAGATTTCTAATGATGACACCGCCATACGTTTTCGGTAAACAGGAGGTTTATTTGTGTTTTATGGAAAAAGGTCATTATATTTTGCACTCGAATTTCAATTTACGAAAGGATGAAAACATAGACAGATATAAACTGATATAGCCTCGAGAATATAGCACCGGAGCGGAATATAGTTATCTATGCAATAGTTATGTTATGTTTATAATTTACCTTGTTCCATCGGGATTTTGGAGATTTGTTAAAAGACCTAAAATAAAAACAAATTCTGATAACATTTTAATCATTTTAAGTAACATAATATATAAAAGCGATGCTTAAGATTTGTATGATTAAATGTGTTGATGTGTTCTCTCGTAATTTCTAATGATTTAAAACAATTGTTCCAAATGTTGCAAGCCAATTCGACATGCTTTCTGTTTTAAGCGATTTATATTTTTTTTCTGTATACCATTCCTATATTCTATTAATGGCGATCGACACGACAGTGCAATATATAAGTAACACAAATAAAAATAGATTATACACAACTGTAAAATTCATAATGAAATGGCAATAAAAACGCAAACAAAAATAGCTTAGAAACGGTACCGGGAATACGGATCCTATTTTATCTGCCGTAATGGCTAATTAAAGGATGTGGTTCACTTTCCGCATCATTTGAAAGGTAAATTTGAGAGATGATTTCAATAAGAATAGATACTACAACATTAACGGAAGTCTATAATTCTGGCTTGTGAGAGTATCACTTCAATCTCTACGACACAATCTACGTACATTGTAAAGTTTTAATTACATTTCGTTTTTAAATTTTCGTTTTTTTTTCCATGATAACAATTCCAATTTCTAGGAACGCATGTCGCGTGAACTGAAATCCTTTTAATGGATAAGTTGACACTAAAATTTCATAATAAACCGCAGCAGCTGAGATATTGAATAACTCAGTTCGAACCGAGGAATAGTTTTATATCGTTAGCCTACAACATACTTTGCATTTTTCTTCGAGTAATGAAAACCTCCGATTTAAACATTAAACTACTAAACATCCTTATTTTTTAAATTCTTCAACAACAAATTTATAGATGTTAACCTGTTGCTCCATTAGCAGCAAGCTGTGCTCCTTGTTGTAGAGCTTGATTCAAAAGATCTGTTCCTTGTTGAGCAGCAACTTGTCCTACTTGCTTGAATGTTTCTTTAAAGGTTTGCCCGAGAGCGTTCAGCTGTTCATTAAGTTTATCAAGAACTCCCTGAAATGTGTCCTTCAAGAATCTTTTCCTTTAGTAAGAAAAAAAGAAACTTTTATGTTTAATTATGTATTTCGGCCAAAGACACATGCATGGCCGGAGTGAGAAAATCAAATCCACATAGACCTGTGGGCATTATAATTTATATAAATAGTTACTTTTGATGCAGAGCTGTCTCATTGGCACTCATACCACATCTTCCTATATCTATATATAACTAAAAATTAGAGTTCATAATAAAAAACCAGAATATCGTGGATATAACAAAGGGGCCATAAAACTTGACTCATTGCATAGCTAAAAAAATCATGTTTGAAACATGAAATCCAGTATTTTGAGTATTTGAATTTAAAGTATCGAGTACAATGAACTGACTCGATTGTTCTATAACCGATAGGCTGCTAACAAAATTCTATTTTTTAACTCATAATTCCACACAGTTGTAATGTACAAATAAATAAATTATTTATGTATTTCTTTGTGCTGTGTGTTCATACATTTGTTTGTACTGTATTCCTGTCCCGGAGTGTTGTCATTTTGTCGGCATTTTTAACTTTGCCAAAAAAGTGGGAGGTTTGGTTAGCCATAACACGGGTTCAACCTACTATTTTCCTTTAAGATGTCTTGTACCAAGTCAGGAATATGGCAGTTGTGATCTACAATCCGTTTATATGTATGTTGTTGTTGTTCAGTGTTTCTGTTGTTCCGTTGTTTTCCTCTTATAGTTGATGTGTTCAGATGTGTTTTAGTTTCTCACCAGGATTTGTTTTTGCTTAATCAAACTATGACTATTGGTCAGCGATATACTACTGTTGCCTTTATTTACTGCGTTAATTTCATTACAATATAAGTGGGTTTTTTACCTTGCATCATCAGGATTTTGAAGATTTGTTACCAGATCTGAAATAAGAAATTGTGGTGTTTCAACATTTGAATATTTTTTTCGAAAGGGAAACGTGAGCTGGAAGTCAGATTGTTATTAGTTTTCGAACTCCTTTAACAACTCAATACCATGTCATAAAAGGTCAATCAAAATTTGAAGGACATTCGATTTTAAGTCATACATTATCATTGTTAATATGCTTACTCTTTCATCCAATTTGGCTTTCTACCCTTTGTAAGACATTTTTTTAAATTAGATACGTTTCCAATTCTGAATGAATTGAAAATACTGGAATGCAATTGACACAATGTTCGATGATTTTGAATTTCACATGTAATATATAATATAAGTAAAGCTATAACAAACACAAATCAACGGCTCCAATAATGCAAAGATGTTGAATACATTTAGATTTTCTTGTTTGTTAGATTTTTTGTTTGGAACGTGTGGTTTTCTCACAAAATAAAAAAAATTATCCTTTTTCTATTATAAGATTCTTACATGTACGACAAAAAATACCAACTCCAAGGTAAATCAAGGAAGTTGTTAATCTTTTTTTTTGGGGGGGGGGGTGTTTGTTTTTTGTTGGTGTTTTCTTAGATTATTCTTATTAACTTCTACACTATCATTGAGTTGTTAATCTTTTGTAATCTATAAATTCGTAAATAAAATCATTCAAAGAAGAGTGTAACTGAGCTTCAGTTGCATCTTAATTCAGGTGATGAACTTTTGATTTGAAATAAAACTACGAATTCTTTTCATATGATACTACAACATATGAACAAATACTTACTTGTAGCTCCATTAGCAGCAAGCTGTGCTCCTTGTTGTAAAGCTTGGTTTAAAAGATCTGTTCCTTGTTGAGCAGCAACTTGTCCTACTTGTTTAAAGGTTTCTGTAAATGTGTTTCCGAGAGCTTTTAGCTGTTCATTAAGTTTATCAAGAACTCCTTGGAATGTGTCTTTTAAAAATCTTTTCCTGCAGTAATAAAATGAAACGTTATATTACAGTAGATATGTGTTATGGACGAAAATATACTGAATTTTTAAAGTTTAGATGTTAGACATTATCAGCCGATTAATACAGAAAAAAATACTAATTTACCAAAAAAAAACAACAGGAAAAAGTAATGAGGCAGAAAACTTAATATCACAGTGGCGAATACAACAATTTATAGTATTACAGTTATCCTTAGAAAGTCACATAATTTCCACCTACCACTTGAAGAAGGAGTGAATGCACATTGTATCGAGGTATATAAACGGATTAGGTCAGCATAGGTCCTATTGCAATTTTACAAAAGTTGCTTACAAATATAATTTTTCTAAAAACATAGTATCTGTATGTGTTTAGAATATATTAACTATTTATTATTTAGCATGTAATGCATACTATAATACTAGACAATGAAACCAGCTTTTGATGATTTTAGAATTCCTGAGCTTCGGAACCTGATTTAATTTTTTTTTAAATCAATATTTACACTAGATATTCAATTTTCAAGAACTACTATGTTTTAAATTATTTCATTGAGAAAATTCGCATAATTTCAGAATGCCGAAAGTAAACTCGATTAGTTGTATTATTTCTATGGCAAAGAGTGAAAAACAGTCGTAGTAGTACTGCCATTCATTTTAGTGCAATTTTTCAGTATATAATACTTAATCAAGTTCTCTATAATTTTATAATTAACGAAAACATATAATAAACAATTCAACAATTTCATTAAAAAAAAAAGATTGAAAACAGGAAAATGTTTTATTAAAGGGACATCTCTCTTCTAAACATCGAAACCACGCCACATCTGTCATTAACAGAGAAACCACGCCCCAACGGTCGTTATCAGACGGAAACCACGCCCATCCGGTCATTATCATGTAAAATTTGTTAACGATCGGTTTATGGTACGTTTTGTTCTGTTAATGACTGATTGAGTTTATTACTGAAGAATAAAGAATGTCATGTGGCCCCTTTTTATCCAATAATAGAAGATAATAGAAGCGTATTCTTCACCGATATGAAATAATCAACACTGGTTCTATACATTATGATATATTAAAATATTCGTTAAATCGTATGATAGTAAAATGACGATTTAAGTATAAAAAGAACAAACGAAGACTAAATAATATAGACAGCAACCAACGACCACAACGGAATTTCATGCTCTTGGCACATTACAACAAATTTGGCGTAGTTTATGATCTTTGTAAACATTGAACCTCCTCTGAGATGAGACAATAGTGCGACTGCACAAGACAAGAACAAACCATAAATTTTAAAATCATTAAAATCTTTACCAAATAGATTGGAACTACACACAAAAAAAATCCATGACAAATTAACGGACTAAACCACAGCGCACCGATTTAAGAGTACTCATAGATGTTTCAACTTACTCACAGCTAATGATTTAATTACTATGTACGTACTTGCAAAACCAAATATGTTCTCTTATGTACATTTAATGCATCGTTCTAATAAAATACAGCTAGCCTTTATGATAAAGGACGAACAGCCGCATGACTATGGATGAAATGATGCGAATCAATAATGATAAAAAGTCACCTCCCTTTACTTGTTCACAATGCCAGATATTTAAAATATCCTTCCTTACAAAATAAACTTTGCAGTATCTATACAATACTGACAAAATTTTATGTTTACCTTGTTCCATCAGGATTTTGGAGATTTGTTAGGAGATCTGAAAAAAACAATTTCAGCTGATTAAACACTTTTAAATGTGGACCACAAGAAAGCTATTAAACCAAGAGTTCCAAATGGTGAATGGGAAATCATCCCTTCGTAAATTTTACGGGCCTCATCACGAACTGGTTGACCGTTATGGAATAACCGTTTCAAAGATGATATCGGATATGTTTCTTATGTCGGATCTTTCACCATGAATATGACCTACCGAATAAGACTATTTACCGAGCTCGTAATAACATGAGCAACACAACGGATGTCACGTGTGGAGACCCTTCCGAAGCACCTGCGATCACCCAAGGTTTTGGTGGGGTTCGTGTTACTTAGTCTTTAGTTTTCTTTGTTGTATCTTGTATACTATTATTTGTATGTTTGTCTTTTTAGCCATGGCGTTATCCGTTTATTTTCGATCTATGAGTTTGACTGTCCTTCTGGTATCTTTCGCCCCTCTTTAAAGTAACTTGTTTCGTTGAAAGAGTGAACGGCGATGGAGGATTAGGAAATTTAATTTTTGTGTACTTTTTTGTGTATTTCTTTAAATATGATCAAATGTAACAACTTATAATTTAATTAATTGATTTTTCTTACTTTTGAAAATTGAATAATTTTTTTTAAAACGACAATAATAATAAAATGTTTCCAACAGAAAATTTCTACCAGTTAAGTAAAACAAAGCGGAGAAAATAAGCCCATTTTCATATTGTAAGATGCAACTTGAATTGAATAACATTATCAATCAAACATTCCTACTAAGTTGTTTAGGTTTAAAGTGTTAGATGTTAATAGTAGCTGAAAGCTGCATGGAATCTCTTATAAATGCATTAGAAACTCTACGTTTTCTTGAAGATAATATAAATGCACAATATGCTTCTGCTTATTGCCCATGTTTCAAGCATCAAGATAAGTTTATGAAAATTCCTGGAACAGATATTTGAACAAATTATTAAAGGGTTATATGTTATCCTAAACATATCGATTGTATGAAACATTGCAATATCCCAAGTTGTTATTAGATCCTGAATATTTCTCTGGTATTGAACTTCTTATCAAATAAGATATTTACTTGTAGCTCCATTAGCAGCAAGCTGTGCTCCTTGTTGTAAAGCTTGGTTTAACAGATCGGTTCCTGATTGTGCAGCAACTTGTCCAACTTGTTTAAATGTTTCTTTAAATGTTTGTCCAAGAGCATTTAGTTGTTCATTAAGCTTGTCTAAAACGCCTTGGAAAGTGTCTTTTAAAAATCTTTTCCTGTTGAGAAAATACAAATGTTCTTAAAGCCATGATTAACATCTGTATCGGCGAACAATATTTTGCATTCGAGCGTGAAGATATAGCCAACCAATAAGCAGTTATATCAATGGAGATACTCTTTCAATAAAAAGATTTTTAAAAATCATCACTGATAGTTCACCCATTCAAAATAAAAATGCCAGCTCACTTACTTGAGCGTAATGATATAGCCAACCAATTAGCAGTTATATCAATGAAGATACTTTTTTAATTAAAATAATTTAAAAAAATCATCACTGATAGTTCACCAATTCAAAATATAAATGCCAACAATCTTACTTAACATGATTGGCTGTGTACTTCACTTGACAATGGAATTGGTCGAGAATTGACAAAATAATGATTTTTTTTTTTTTAGCAACTTTATTGTATACAAAATTAACTCTTTTGTAACGTGAGAACTACCTTGTTCCGTCTGTGACTGCTGCATGTTGAAGGTTAGTAAGAAGATCTGGAAGGAATAATTTTAAAATTAAAATTATGTCATCTGATTATGTTCATGATGTGAACAAGCCCTATGTAACCATCCTATATCATCTTATAATGTTTTTTCAAGTACAAGAGGTATGTGAATATCTTTCAGACAAAAACATATTTGTTATATATAGCAGTAGCTTATAAAACGAACGAAACTAGCTGTTCAGTCCTGTGAATTAATGTTAATTTTGAATCCAGGAAATTTTAGTTCGTTTCACGTGATGTTTTTTGTTGTTGATTATTTCGAAAATTCATTATAGATTTTCATCTTTATTTTATGAGTTGAGTTTCAATTAGCATGATATATTGAACTTCTGTTTGGTTTTTTTAATCAAAAATATACATCAGAGGATTTTAATGTCCGGACATATCAATCTCGAAGAGATTAAGTGTACCAAGTCAGGAATGTAATAGTTGTCCATTTGTTTGATATGTTTGAGCTTTTAATGTTGCAATTTGTAGGGACTTTCCGTTTTGAATTTTCCTCGGATTTCAATATTTTTGTGATTTTACTTTTTGCAAGATTATATTTTTAAATGAACGTATTTTTTCTTATCATTTGTATCTTAAAGTGCTGATTCACGACAAATTGCAAACTGTAATCTACATTATATGATTGTACTTAGTTTAACTTTTGTTTGCTTCTTAAAGTTTGAGAATTGCATTATATTTAATCGTTTGTACATTTGAGAAAAAGTTTTACTTGTTGCTCCATTAGCTGCTAACTGTGTTCCTTGTGTCAGGGCTTGGTTTAATAAGTCTGTTCCTTGTTGTGCAGCAGCCTGTCCCACCTGCTTAAAAGTTTCTCCAAAAGTTTCACCCAAAGCATGGAGTTGTACCTTCAGTTGATCCAAGACACCTTGAAATGTATCTTTCAAGAACCTTTTTCTGTAATTTTTAAAAAAACAATTTATCTTAAGAATACATTTGCAAAACAAAACTGCACAATATAGATTTGTGTGTGCACTTTACATATTTCTTGTTTACTGTAAAATAAATCGGAACAGAAAAAATAAACTTCAATGGTGATTACAAAAACAAATGTTGAATGCTACTCCACGAGTGTCACCCATAATGTATTTCATACAGTAAAATAAGATAGGTTAATGTCAATAATAAGGATTCATACCACAGCGCAGAATAAGAATTGTTTGTCTATTATAAATCTGATATCAAAACCCTCCTTAAGAAAATGCACCTAATGCATTCAAAACAATATGAAATGGGGACATATGTTTTGATAACCATTTAAGAAGATGTACGTTTCAAAAATGAAGAAATAGACATAATCTTGTTCCGTGAAATATACATTACCTTGTTCCGTCGGGATTTTGAAGGTTAGTCAGAAGATCTAAATGGCGAAAAAAGAAATTGGTAATTACATCTTTTAAAATATTTTATATTGCCATTTTTATATCGGATTCGTAATGTAAGTAAATAAAATATTATTAAAATTTATTTGAAATGCTTTGGTTAAAAAACTTCACAACGTCATAGATCGAAATTAAGCAAGATTTTTTATATTGACCGTCAGAGTACATTTTTAAAAATAGAAACATGTAGCGTCAATATACTTCAAAATAAAACAAGGCTTTGGATACATGAAATAAACTTTGAAACACGTGATCGTAATGACCAAAGAAAAAAGTAGAATGCTACACCATATGTAATATTGTTTCATATCATTTCATAGATAGACTTTTTAGTTATGTTATATGAATGTTTAAACGTTTTCTTATGATGTCAACTGTACGAGTCATTTTGATAACACAATTTAATGCTGACGCTTACTTGTTGCCCCATTAGCGGCTACTTGTGCTCCTTGTTGTAAAGCTTGGTTCAACAGATCTGTTCCTTGTTGGGCAGCAACTTGTCCTACTTGTTTGAATGTTTCTTTGAATGTTTGTCCAAGAGCAGTGAGTTGTTCATTAAGCTTGTCCAAAACGCCTTGGAATGTGTCTTTCAAGAATCTTTTGCTGGAAAAAGTAATCCATAATCTTTAGTGTATAGCATAGTAAATGAAATACCAAGTAGCATCATTGGATAGAAAACGATACAAAGGACAATATAAAAGTATAGATCAATTCAACAAATTCGTTTATAATAACTGTTTTTATCCGTGATCTGTTTAATTTGTTATGTGGAATAAAAATTATGTTCTTGAAGATCCTAAATGAACTACCATAGATGTTTAAAGCTTTAAATTACCTCATTTTCCGAACAAAATATTTACAATTCACGTTTGCGTAAGGATATCTTAATTTTATTCTACAATATGAAAATAAGGAGATGTGGTTTGATTGCAAATGAGACAATTGCCCACCACAGTTCGAATGTAAGCAATTATATCCAACCGTACGGCCTTCATTGATAAGAAAACGTCTTTCTTATAATTTCATATAATTAAACCCTAATTTGATTCCTGTCATATTTTAAAACATTGAAAAAAGTTTCCCGTATATCAAATAAGTCACACTTATAAAACATTGAGAGACCAAACAATCTGTTTTAAAATAAGTCTTTTCGTGAAAAACACAAAGACGGCCTTATATAATTTAGATTTTTTTTTAAAGTTACTACATTATGTTGTCATAAAGGCGAAATATACTAGTATTGAGGATAAAAGGAGAGTATTACCTTGCTGTTGTGCCATCAGGGTGGGCAAGATTAGTCAACAAATCTGAAAAAGAATATACGTCTGCTAATAGAAATATGTAATGGTAATAATGAATAAAAAAATGACATTTCAATAATACGTAATAAAAAAAAATGCACAAGCTAACCAGCAAGAAAAGGAAACACAAAACAATAAACTGGAACACAATTACAAAATTACAACATGGTACACACTTTCGAGTAAAAATATAAATATATAAGTTTTATACTATACATAAATTTCAACTTATGTGACAATCAATCATTGTTAAGTTGGAATAACAGAGCATATAAGGTCTGTCAAAGCGATTCCAATGATAATGCTCAAAGGAAAGTGGGATATACAATTCACTAATAGACGAACTTAAGTTTTGGTTCCGTTCACCCAAAGTAGATTCAAAACAAAACAGGTTCTTTTTTTAAGAAATAAAGTAGCGGTCGCTCTAGGAATATGTTCCTTGTGGAGCAGCAAGTTGTCCTACTTGTTTCTTCTTTTTTCAGTGTACCGTCAAATTTTCAAACGTTTTTGTATTTCACTATGTTCAGCAGTTATAGTTTCTATTTCAAGCATTTTTAGATTTAAAATAATTTGTCCGAAGATTTGTATAATTGCCATCTTGGTTTTTTTTTATTTCGTCGCCCGTGAACTATGGAACAACAAATTCGAAAATATATTGTTTGGCCTTTTTATGTTTAGTTCATGTCTAACAGAACGTTAATCTCACATCTCATTTTACTCATGTCTATAACTAAAGAGAGTAAATTATTAACAGTGTTTCAAAATGATTTCTTTTTCATAAAATAACCACGGTAATGTCAGGATATTGCAGAAAAAGAATGATTATCTTCATAGCATTATTTTGTAAAAGAAAATTGTGTTCTTTGGCTACAAGAGAGATTATATAAGATATCCTGTAGTCGAAGTTCTTTCCTAGATTTAACTTCATGAAATCAGGCAATGCACTTCACATAACATACGCCCTATTCTTGGCGGCAAAATCTTTAAATATTTGTTCACGTTATGTGTTCTCGTTATTTGTTTTAAATACTCATCTCAACCTACAAACATATGTGGTATGCAATAAAACCAGATTTCTTTGTTGTTTCAGAACACATGATCAACTCAACTCGATCTCTGCTTACTGATCATTGCATTCATTTTTAAAGTTGTATGAATTTTAAATAGGCATTTGGAAATTTAATGACAAAGTAATAGATTGTGAGTTGCAATAAAAGTTCACTACTTTCTGTAACTCAGAAACCTTATTCGTACGGATTGGATCGTAAAATAGACAATTTGTTTATATTTAAACATGCGAACAATGAAAAACCAAACGTTATCAAACACACATACTAAAAGCTCCTTTCACTGCAAGATTTGTTCCTTGTTGTAAAGCTTGGTGTAACAAATCTGTTCCTTGCTGTGCAGCAGCTTGTCCAACTTGTTTGAAGGTTTCATTGAATGTTCCACCTAATGCATTCAACTGAAGTTTCAATTGTGCCAATATGTGCTGTACGTCATCCTTCAGAAATCTCTTGCTAAAGAACATAGTTTCAGATTAAGTATAAACAACTTCTTTCGACAATATAGATACAACAATATTCAAAGTTGCATGTCTGACCATTAATGTTAATTTGTAAATTTTATCTATGAAAAGATTTACCGAGATAATTGGCAACAAATGTCGTTTTACTTTTACTTTGGAGTAACCAAATATGATAAAGCAGTATTTTTCAAGAAAAAAGAAACAAAGGATTCAAAACCAATATCTAATAAATAGGCCTTTGAAACATTTGTTTACCAAACATTAAAACAATAATGCAAAATATTGCTATTTGCAACGCATGATAGCATGAACAAAATGAAACAGTAGAAAATCTAAAACACATTATTTATTACCTTGGATCTGGTTCTGAGGTGTGTTGAAGATTTGTTAGAAGATCTGAAAAAACGAAATGTGTTTAAAAAATATATTATTGCAAGGCGTCAATGCATTAATCTATGCAAATAAGTCTTTTCCAAGAACACAGATAAGAAGCACCGATATAGAAAAACCAACAATATTGGCACTGGCTTTGTTTTAATCACTTACTTGTAGCCCCAGCTGCAGCAAGTTGTGTTGCTTGTTGTAAAGCCTGACTCAGTAAATCTGATCCAGACTGTGCAGCAGCTTGTCCAACTTGTTTAAATGTATCTGTAAATGTGCCTCCCAAGGCATGGAGTTGAACCTTCAGTTGATCTAATACACCCTGGAGTGTGTCTTTCAGGAATCTCTCCCTGAATAAGAATTACAGGTAAGGTAAATCTGTTCACTCATGACATGAAAGGGGAAGGGTTGTTGGAGAAGATAGTAGATTAATTAAAAACAAATCTGAATGGAAAGAATAAAATAAGTTAACAACGTTTTAGGGGATCTTCAACGTCATCGGTTTTTCACAATCTTCCCAAGTAAATAGCCTCGTCTATTATCTATTCTTATGTATTGATTTTGATAGGCCTTGTATGGATTTGGGCCGAGTTAAAGCATTACACTTTGCATAGATACTTATATAGTCTTGACGATTGTTGAAGATCGTATCTAGACCTCGAGATGTCTTTAGGTTTTAAATTTAATTATGATTAATAATGCAAATGTCTTATGAACAAAAGAAGAATGTATATATCGTTGTAAACACTTACTCCTTTGTCGGTCTGGCATCAGCTGCCACCAGAAGGCAAGCCGTTAACAAGACTAGGATCTTCATTCTATAGTTGAAACATAAAGTCAGTACATTACTATACAGTCAATATGTGTGAAAACATTTGACTTTAGCTATTTATGATAGTTTGTTTAAATGATTTCCCCTTTGATAATGATTAATAGATTTTAGATAAAAGACAATTGCGAAGAACTACTTAATCTTGTCTACTTTATGGGTTATTCTTTGTGTGTTTTTTCCTTCCTGACTTGCTCGTAGGTATTTGAAATTTGAATTGTCCCAAAACGACTGACAAATTCAGAAGAGGTAACATGTATAAAAAGAGTATAAGGTGGTTTGATTTCCAATAATAAAACAGAAACCAAGTGACGTTGAGTGAAGAAACTATAATATACCATCGTACAGCATAAAAAAAGCTTGAAACCCATTTCGTATAGTAAACTTTTAAAGATCCCGAAATGACAAAATGTAAAACAATTCAAAAGAGAAACCAACAGCCTTATTCATGTAAACAACAATAAACGAAAAACAAATATAATACTCAACGACCTACAACAATCACTGAATTACAGGCTGCTGACGTGAGACATATAATCATAATGCTTATATGTCTCACGTCCGGGCCGCATACAAACAATCCCATTAACCTGGGACACTGGTTCAACAGCGCAAAATACTAGTAAGAACAAACGTAATCGTGATTCAACCATTTTCCAAACTTGTGTTCTTGTTCTTGTTACGCGTTTACCTAACAACATCAACTCACAACATTTGGTAAAGTTCAACTCACAACATTTGGTAAAGTAATATGTATATACGAATCTAAATTGAAAACTACGTTCAAACCTATGATTGCGTTGGATAAAAACCGCAATTTTTATACGTGTGCATGTAAAACAAATTTCGTTGTAGAAGGGTCTAAAAACAGCACAAACAACATTTTCCAAACGACCAAAAAAGTAAAAAAGTATATTTAAACAAAACGCATTTGACTAACAGGTCGAACAACTGATGTTATTTAACCCTGCTGACTGCCATTGGCGATTGCCAAATAAAATTGATCACAAGATGTAACAAAATGGATCTTAATATAAATTTAATACTAAACAGAAAAAAAAATTAACTTGTGGCCACGATGTTATGCCACAAACATACGGTGTCAATATTTTTTTAGCACACTGGATCCGGATTTCGACAATCAATGTCTCTTCAGTGATGTTAGGGATCGAAACGGTATTTGGAAGGCCATATAAAAAGTACCCTCATTTTTAGATAAACTCTTGAATTTTAAGAGTCAATATAGGATGAACGGATCATATAAACCGGAGGGAAAATATGATACAAGCCCAAACGAAAATTATAAACGAGTCCAAATTGAAAACTACGTTCAAACCTATGATTGCGTTGGATAAAAACCGCGATTTTTCTAAGTTTGCATGTAAAACAAATTTCGTTGTAGAAGGGTCTAAAAATAGCACAAACAACATTTTCCAAAAGACCAAAAAGTGAAAAAGTATATTTAAATATAAGTCTAGCGGGACGGCTGCAGTGCAGGCGATTTGGTGTCACGATATCACAGTAGCATGGGTTCGAATCCCGACGGGAATAACCAAAAATTTGCGAAAGCAAATTTACAGATCTAACATTGTTGGGTTGATGTTTAGACGAGTTTTAAATATAAGTATATATATATATATATATATATATGTATTTGTCATTATATCCTAAACGGAACGGTACAAGTATAATAAAATTGAGAAAGGAAATGGGGAATGTGTCAAAGCGACAACAACCCGACCATAGAACAGACAACAGCCGAAGGCCACCAATGGGTCTTCAATGTAGCGAGAAACTCCCGCACCCGTAGGTGTCCTTCAGCTGGTTCCTTAAAAAATATGTATACTAGTACAGTGATAATGGACGTCATACTAAACTCCGAATTATACACAAGAAACTAAAATTAAAAATCATACAAGACTAACAAAGGCCAGAGGCTCCTGACTTGGGACAGGCGCAAAATTGCGGCGGGGTTAAACATGTTTATGAGATCTCAACCCTCCCCCTATAACTCTAACCATTTCTGCCATATGAAAGTTTCACCAACTGGCAATGGTGGACCATATATAAATTCTTTGAACATTTATTTGTAAGCGATTTTGACAACGAATGCAAAGGGAATGGATTGTTTATTTCCAGAAATATGTAATTTTACGATTGATGACTTTGACAACATGTATCTTCTTCATGACAGAAAATAAAAGCATGCACTCAATAAAGCAGGGCCATAGTCTGATAGTCTATATTGAGTTTCAAATTCTTAATATCCAAATAAAATATCTTGAAATTCTGTATGCTTGTTATTTGTTTCACAATATCTTTTTATCAGTTTTATATAAAGATTTGCATTGAAATGATACAAAGTGCATTATTTGTGAAAACGTAATCTTCTCTGTACTTACCTTCTTTGCAGTAGTTAGCGAAGAAATGAAATGACATGAATGTTAGGTATATCAGAAAAGTCGTGAGAACTTCACAGATGTGCATTACTAACATCACGCCGTACCAGTATAAGGATTATGTATGTCGAAGTGTAGAACGTTATAACGTGTCTAATGTTCTGATGCTTCCTGATCATGGTATGATATTAGGGACCTTTCAGTTAGACCTTAGACATCAGTACATGTCTACCTTACATTACAAAAAACTTTTTTTTTCTGTTGTATTTAATTACAAGGACTCTGCGTAAAGATGAATGCAGAAGTTTTGTAACTTAATTGTCACTTTCTTTGTTGACTATCATTTATTTGCCGAGGACATATAAATACAAAATTTCAGTCGACCTAACATAATTTCAATCTTTCTGTTGGATAGAAAACAACGATAAATTACCTACAAGATTTTAAAACGCATTTGGAAATTCGAACAATAATGGGTTTTTCTCTCGTAGAAAACGTGTTGTATATCTAAATTATAGAATTCTACAAATAGATCTATGTGCTATTTTTTTGTATTGGCTGTTTTTTGTTGTTGTGGGTGTTTTTATTTATTTATTTATTTTATTTTTATTTATGTATTTACTTTTTTGGAGGCGGGGAGGAGAGCGACAGGTGGGTGGTGATTTGTTTTAGATATATGCAATTGAAAACCTAAGACAAGAAAAAAGATCAATCGATTTTTCTAATGAAACAAAAATGGACATAAACATTTTTAACCCCGCCACATTATTTATGTATGTGCCTGTCCCAAGTCAGGAGCCTGTATATTCAGTGGTTGTCGTTTGTTTATGTGTTACATATTTGTTTTTCGCTCATTTTTTTACATAAATAAGGCCGTTAGTTTTCTCGTTTGAATTGTTTTACATTGTCTTATCGGGGGCTTTTATAGCTGACTATGCGGTATGGGCTTTGCTCATTGTTGAAGGCCGAACGGTGACCTATAGTTGATAATTTCTGTGTCATTTTGGTCTTTTTTGGATAGTTGTCTCATTGGCAATCATACCACATCTTCTTTTTTATATATAAAATAATAAAAATCAGAAATTATTGGTGAACTAGTAAAAAAATAAGGGGGTTTGTATGCAGCATGTTTTAATTACTTGGTCATCTGAGAAAGCCGAAATATAATAGGCAAACCTCAGAGAAATGTTTGTTTTAAACGTTGTTGTATACGTTCGACAACACCTAAGTTGCATCGATTGAAACCAAGTACCTTTCGTTTAATAACAGAGGTTTTTTTATCACCTGAATATTAACAACCAAAAGCAAGTAACTACCAAACCATTACTAAATCCTTTTATACAAAATGTTCTAAACATAGAAATATTGATAACAGAAAAGTACAAACACGGTGACACATGGCCCCTAACACTGTTTCGTGTTCACAATTTGTAAGGTCTGTTTAGGTCAAAAGGGTTCTGTGAGGTATTTCCATTTCAGGGAAAATTTTAATATAGATTTTGCAGTAATTTTTTTCATATGTTTTATTTTTATAATGTAACCTTTCGCAGATTTTGTATTATTCAATTCACCAAGTGATCACGAATTACAGTCGGAATGCAAGTACAAAATATTTCAGACGACTTCGGTAAACATAGGAATTTCTCGGAAACCTTCGGAAAAGGCACGTAATTGGTACATATCAGCAAAGATGTGTATGTTGATACTATAAAAATCATTGATATCAGCAATTAAACTTTGTATTCATCAGCTTGGTTTAGTCAGGAACATATATGATAGGATGTCCTCGTTAGATCAATTTGAAATTTAGGCTTCATTGGATTTTTATTATATATGTTAACGAATTTCTTGTCATCTTGGTATCTTCCTAAGAAAATTATCACTTCCTTGGTTCGTGAAATATATGTTATACATTAAAGATTGAACAGGTAGTAAAAGTTTCTTAATCTTAAAGGAATGCGGAATACACAGTACACGAATCACGACAAATGATTTTCTGATACATTTGTAATGGATCAGATAACACCACTGAAATGAAAGGAACACAATAATGGCATGTTAAAACGCAGATTCTATAATTCCCTGAAGGAATTCCTGAACCAAATAAGAAACGTGACAAGTTAATCTTGGTGAAACCACTGACTATAGTTTTCTGTTTCCAGGCGTACATATTGTAGGCTTTATTGTTAATACTGAAGGAGGTCATACTTCTGTATGTTACGTATTTATAAGGCCGTTGGGTGTGTACTGTTCTATAGTCTAGACTAGTTGGATTTGTACATGATTTGACATTTGTTTCGAACGTGCTTCCAAATAACGGTGTCTTCTCTTTCTGATTTGAACTTTGTGTCTTTTGTCTTTTTGTTAGTTTATTTCGTGATCCGTGTCGATCTCACTCAGATGAGTCGAGCCCTTTCCAACTGTTCACTTTTCCGGTTTGTATGTATATTGTGGTGTTACAACAATGTTAACTTTTTTCTGTACAATCCGATAAATTTCATAGACTATAAAATTGAGAATGGAAATGGGGAATGTGCCAAAGAGACAACAACCCGACCATAGAAAAAAACCCAGCAGAAGGTCACCAACAGGTCTTCAATGTAGCGAGAAATTCCCGCACCCGGAGGCGTCCTTCAACTGGCCCCTAAACAAATATATACTAGTTCAGTGATAATGAACGCCATACTAATTTCCAAATTGTACACAAGAAACTAAAATTAAAATAATACAAGACTAACAAAGGCAAGAGGCTCCTGACTTGGGACAGGAGCAAAAATGCGGCGGGGTTAAACATGTTTGTGAGATCTCAATCATCCCCCTATACCTCTAGCCAATGTAGAAAAGTAGACGCATAACAATACGCACATTAAAATTCAGTTCAAGAGAAGTCCGAGTCTGATGTCAGAAGATGTAACCAAAGAAAATAAACAAAATGACAATAATACATAAATAACAACAGACTACTAGCAGTTAACTGACATGTTTACTCTAGCATGACTGTTTACTCTAGTATGAAACATAGGTCACGTTGTTTGGTTGAAATATCCAAGTACAACTACTCTTTTTTTTGTTCCTTCCATGCCTACAAACCATGTTCTGTCGAAGTTTATACGTCTGCTTGTACAGTGATTTCTTTCTCTACATTCTGTCGGTACTCTTTCCAAAATAATTTCCTTCTTTGAGGATCATTTAAAAACGAATGGACTTCTTAGTAGAATTGCATTAATTGTGAACTTCAATTCCCCGTATTTTCACACAGGATCATGCGTACCCTTATTTTGATTTCTAATTTCTAATTTGAAAAACAAAATTTCATCGACAAACGGCGTGCACCATTCATAAGAATGTATTGTAAAAAAAAAACAGAATAAAAATCTCAGTCTGTTATGCACGAGAACACGTATAGATAAATCTTGCAAACGCTTACAGATCATTCAAAATATATTTAAATGAGAAGAAAACGGGAGTAAGAAGACGAAACCATCAATGTCAAATAATGTACTTCATCAAGTCCCTCATCATTCTGTATCTTTTCGAAGTTACTATCAATTTATTTAATGAAAATGCCACTGCTTGTGAACGTTTCGTCCCCGAGGGTATGACCAGCCCAGTATTCAGCACTTTAGTGTTGACGTCATGGATATCAATTATATCGTCCTTTTTTATATAAACTAACTGTTTTCAAAAGAATGAATTATTCGAAATACTAATAGTGGAGCGGCGGAAAGGACAATTTTAGAAATTTTAATTACCTAAATACCTCATGGGATTTTAATAGCTCATTGGAAAGCTGAAATGGTGTAGTTTTTGAAAATATGTGTCGTAAATATAAAATCTGGTACAATTATACCTAAAATCAAGGTCAAAGGTCATCACTTAAAAACATCCTATTTTCATCTCGAGAAACAATACCATTGATATTTTTCAAAATTAATAATCTATATAATAAATTATTTGAGTAGTTTTATGCAGAAATGCATTAGTTCATACACAATCTTTTTCATATTTGCACATGACGTCAGAACAACGTTTTATTTAACTATTTTGAAGGTAGTCCGTCCGTGGTATACAAATTATAAAGCCTAATAAAAAAACAGTAACAGAATAACCTTGACTTTTCACCTCGACAAATATCATTTCTTGAATACTTTATGATAAAAGTTTTCCAAAGAGTATCCGAAATGCAAAGTTGATAAATCAAACAAAATGTGCAGCCATGTTAAATATACTTTCAGTTTTCAAGGATTCGACATGTCACTGAGTTTTCTTAAAATGAATTGCAACTATCTCAATACAAGATACCTTTTCATATAATATAGTAATTGGAGTGATATATTACTCAAAGTAAGTGGAAGCGTGTTGAAGAACAAATTCAAAAATTGCGACATGACATTTTGGTATCTATGATGAGTTTATTTTCATACAAAATGAAACATCGAAAAAAATAAATCAAATCAAAATAAAGTTACCAAATATTACAAAGAGAACTATGTTCATGTTATTTTATCTGTGTCATCAGCTATGTCGGCTTATTCTGCCTGGACATTGTTACAATTACCTAAATTTTGATCAAAACATAAATCAGTGCAAGGAAGACACTGGTCCTTGCAAACACATGCTGTCCCTGCTGCCTGGTACGCCTTTTTCCCCATTACAAGAACGAATTAGATCTTGTAGAACGTCTGTTGCCATTTGTCACTCAAAGAAAACTGACTATAACTTGCGCAGTTTTCCAACCAAAAGCACATGGGGAGCCATTATTATTTTGGGTTGGTTAAATTTGTCAAAATGGAGCAAGTTGTATGGTACAATTACTAGACAATTCAAGTGACAAGACATATCCCTCTCTGCATATCATTCTACGAATTGCCCACAACATATCTGGAGTCTGGCCGATTGGATTCTCTGCAAGTGTTTAAAAGTTCAAGTGCAATTTGACATCGCGACGGTTCGCCTTTTATTTTTGGTTTTGTAATGGATAAGCACTGCATCAGCGAGGATACTTTTTCCGGCGTCATAGAGTAATGATTTGTTCGGTTTCCGTTCAAACCGTTGTCTGATACTAAATCCGAGTGTTCCATGTAGAACTGAATTTTGGAATATAGCACGCGCCATCGAGTGAAATGGTTTTTTTTTTTACCGTCAATCGTTTCGGCATTAATGTCAATGTTGTCAACACCTTCTTGGAATAAGGAACCACAATTAGCTATACCGAATTGGACATAACAACCACCTTGTATTTTTGTTATTTCAGCATTCGCTACACTAGTCAAAAACCTCCGAACCTCGTCATACTTGACATAGAAACCATGTGCATTAAAATAGTCAATCACAGACTTCGATCCGAGCTCCTGCAGGAGCGGATTCAGCCATTTTAAAAAGGGGGTTCCTTTACTTATTTAAAAATTTATCATTTTTTATCTTAATATTGAGGCTGCTTCATAAAGTACATGCATATCGGTCTGTTCATTGGTTTTGATGGAGCTACATGGACTTAAGTAGGCTTTTATCTCAAGCATTTCTAATTATGCTTACATGTTATTTGCTGCTTTAACAGCGACTTCAATGGAAATATCGCTAGCAAATACAATGCTAGATTTACCTTGTCCTTGTTGAGCAAAAAATCCAATGGCATTCCCGTAGTGCTTCTCAAGTTGATCTTATGTCTTACTTACTTTATCAGGTAAAAAAGACTGGTACAATGTCAAAAGTAATGACAATACCAGAGAGTTTTTGTCACAAATAAGGTCTCTGTTTATAATTTCACTTACTCTTTCAAATGCCAAATCATACGCAGATTTATCAGTGGAGTTTGGTCTATATGCCAAGTATGTGGTCAGACATGCTGCGTGATACATTGCATTATTGATCAAATTATCTTGCTCTATTCGATGAATTATTCCAGCGTCGCATGTTCTAACAGCAGCATCTTTAAGATTGAATAACCTTTCAGCGTATGAAATTGTATGTAAAGTGTTCACCCTTTTATGAGACATTTTTTTGCAAATAATACACTTTGATGTATTGTGATCAATATTTTCAGGCACCAAAGAATAAGTTACATCAGAATTTATATCTGGTGTTTCCTTTTCAGCTAAAAAACATGATACTGATTTTAAATTCTGCTTACTTGTGTAGCTTTTATAACATGACCTATGATACCTAAATACGGGTAATTCACTTGCTGTTTAAATTCATTGCATAATTCATTCAAATACCTGGACAAATAATCACGTATCTTTGCTGCAGCATTTATCACACTTTTTCTTCCAGATTCTGTTGGTGTTAATAATTACATTAGATGTATGTTTCATTATAATATCTTATTCTGATTGGCTAACTGCACATCACGTGTTATTCCGTAAGCAGTTCACTGTTGCATTGCTCAATACAACTTTTCATTCATGATAACACGTGCTCCAACAATAAAGTGCACAGGTGAATTAAATAATAAAATATATAAAATTCGTGTTTTCATGATCATAGCTAAAAAATGTAATTATAAGTATTGAATGCTTCTTTTTGCAACTTTATAGGGTTATAAAAGCGTTGACCGTGCGTACATTTTTAGAATGAAGCGTTTCCGCGCCCGCGCTTCATACAAAATGTACTTCGGTCAACGCTTTTACATCCCAATAAATTTACAAAAAGAAGCATTCAATTCTTAATTAAAAAAATTTCAACAACAGAATCTTAGATAATACATTTGTCAGCACCAACAACCACTCTTCTTATTTTTTTTTTGCATCTGGCGGGACCATGTGAAACGAGACTGTTAAATTGTCCATTTGATTGAATAAAAAACAAATCAAACACACCCGAAAACCAAACAAACCCTACAGTGATATTCACTTTCCCAGTTAAATTGAACTAAAACGAATAAACAACAACACCAAACAACATAGATTAATCACAAGGCTTCGGAAATTATAAAATAAACAAGAAATATGCTTGAAAATTACTACGAATGACCTTCGTTAAATCGCTGAATGTGGGACTATAACTAGAAACCCCAACAACGTCGGTAAATCTGTGACAAATATTCGGACTTGAAATCTGGATAAAAAGCAGATATTTAGCCAAATATCTATCTTATTAGGATTTAATTTCAAAAAGTAAATCGGGTCGATTGAAGTATTATAAGGCGGCTTTACTGTTGTTCCTTTAAAATACACATATACTGCACGTGCTAATAATGCTTGGGGGAAAATGATGATTTTTCAGTGTTATTTTCAACTGTTTTCAGATGCAGTGTGCTTTACATGTAGAACTATTTGGAAATGCCCTTATATTGTATGAAGTTCAAGAAGAACTGTATTTACCAATTTCGTTCACAAATCATTTTTTTAGAACGGGTTTGTTATGAAATTTGTCTACAGAATCAGTAGTGGGGTATTCGATGCAAATTGGGTAACGTCAGTTAAGGCTATTTTTAACATCATTTGTACCACATTTGATATTTACGACAAACATTTTTCTAAAGCTGAATAATCGATAGACCTTAAAATTCCATGAGGTATTTAGGTAATTTAAAATCATAACGGTTAACTAAGCGACTTTTTCAACTTTCGCCGCTCCATTATAAGGAGTTTTTAATCCCAGGCATGGATTACCCTATTAATCGTATTTGGTACAACTTTTTGGAATTTTTGGTCCTCAACGCTCTTCAAATTTATACTTGTATGGCTTTATAGCTATTTTTGATCTAAGCGTCACTGATAAATCTTATGAAGACGAAACGCACTTCTGGCGTATCAAATTATTAACCTGGTACCTTTGATAACTATTTACACTATTGGTTCGATGTCACTGCTGGTGGACGTTTCGTCCCCAGAGTATTACCAGCCCAGTTGTCAGTACTTGGGTGTTGACATGGATATCAATTATATGGTCCTTTTTATAAATCAACTGTCTACAAAAGTATGAATTATTCGAAATACTAAGGTTTTTCTTATCCAGAGCATAGACTACCTGTTCTTAGCCGTATTTGGCACAACTTTTTTGAACTTTGGGTCCTCAACTCTCTTCAACTTTATACTTGTTTGACTTTATAGCTATATTTGATCTGAGCATCACTAGTGAGTCTTTTGTAGACGAAAACGCGCGTCTGACGTATCAAATTATAAGCCTGGTACCTTTGATAACTATTTAGTCATTGAAACCATGTATTTACCTAATCAACAGATGACAGTTAGTGTATAGTAATACCGAATGGCACGTACATGGTATTTTTGTTAAGCAGATGCGATATATCTGTCGTAAAGTGTAATTAAGAACACGCTTGACTCAAATTGAAATTTTCTTTCAAAACTTTCGTGGGTGTGTTTCCTGGTTCGTTAAATATATTGTTACGTAGCAAACATTCCGTTTCAAATTGACTAGTTACATTACAATAATTTAAACAAATATATGTATTCCGTACTTTTTTCATGACGTATAACAAACTTTTTAAATATTAACCTGTAAGCTTCTACTCCAGTAGATATTATTTTAGAATAAGAATGTCCTTCCTAGACGTTGCATTGTTCAATAGCTATTCATAATTTGAAACAATGTATCAAAATTGTTGTTTTGATGTCTGTTTTCTGTGTTATATGTTGTGGACAGTTGCTACAATGAAGAGACTGTGCATCTGGTGCAGAAAAAATGATACCGTTAATGTTATTGCTTTTCTGTTTTGTATTTTCATGGTTCTTGACTGTCCAATTTCTTTAATATGTGTTTTTTCCAAAACTCTTGAAGGTTATGAGATTTATTTTGATAGAAAAGTGTGCTTTTCACTTGATGTCCGAACGATAAGTTTAAATTCAGATTTATATTTAATGTTTATGGTCAAATAAATTTTAAACAATATGACAATGATAGAAAGTCAAAACTTTATGATCCTTTGGAAAAAAACCACAAAGGAGTGTTTGGTCAAGATTCTCAATGGTCGTAAAAATAACGCGTATTTTAAAAAACAAAGTGTTTAAAATTTATTAAATCATTCCGCTTAAACCAGCGCTAAGGGCTGGTTTAAACTTGTAATTCTGAGTAGAAGGGTTTTGACTTCGAGATCTAGAAAAGAAACATAGAAGCGTTACAAAATAACATAGAAGCTATGTTTCCTTACATTTGTTTGAGTTTGGTTTCTTGATGATCTTTTGTCATGAAAGGCAAAATCGTGTACACGAGAGAAGCCTCCTTAAATATACCAGGAAAGCGTTACAAAATATTATATATGTAATTCTTTATTTGCAAAACAGACAAAAACCAATTTTGGTTATGGAAAATACATTGACAAAACAAACATGATCAAACATAATGAAAACTCGACAATATTATAAGAGATATATATGATAAAAACAGTTATTGTTCTCCTTTCCTCAGTTCTAATGACTCTTTAATAAAAAAAAAAAAACTGCTTTTACATCATTTGGTGTTGATGGATTTAGTATAATCACGAGTTTATCAGTAAAATTAAGTGTTTTAAAATTCACATATTTTTGTATTTAATATTTTAGAAAGATTTCTTTTTTATTTTCATTTATTTTACAGTTAAAGAAAAATGAAATTCATCGTCTAAGATATTACATATTTTACATTTTCTTTCATTTCGTGGTATTTTGGTATATCGTCCAGTTTCTATTAAGAGACAATGGTATCCTCGAGGCTTTAAATGTAGTAGTTCCATATTTTGAACCCAGATTTTTCTACACTGGGTCAAACGTAATTTTTAAATCTATAACAAGGTAGTAAAGGTATATTTAAGTTATGACAGATAAATCAAGTCGTGCGGTAATTGGCCTTTTAAAAACCCTATGAAGGAAAAGGAAATTACAAGTTAAGAAAAAAATAATGAAAATTTTCAACTATATTATTATGAACTATAAAAAATACAACACTTCCTTTATATTATTTAATATATTCATGTTAAATTGTTTTTTTTCTTTAAAAACACTAATAAGGGGAAATAAAGAAAAAATAAAACTACACTTTTCGGTCAATCACATCTACATTGTTCAAATAAAAAATGTTTTAATGGAAGTATATATGTATATACGTAGTTAATAGTGAATAAAACGTTTGTGTATACTCTGTATTTATTTCTCAATTATTACAGGATTGCTTCCTAAATATATTGTTCAAGATATATTATTAACCAACTAAGTACATTATTGCCAAAAATGACTATTTATTAAAAATTACATATTTTCTGTAATGGCCCTGTTTTTCTGTAATGGCCCTGTTTTTTTCTGTAATGGCCCTGTTTTTCTGTAATGGCCCTGTTTTTCTGTAATGGCCCTGTTTTTTTCTGTAATGGCCCTGTTTTTCTGTAATGACCCTGTATTAATGCCCAGTTGTCTGTTTTAAACCCAGTTAAGGTTTTTAATAAAGTTCATAAAATTAAGTTTTAAAGAGTATATTAATATCTTTTTGTATTTTGTTTAATTTAGTAACCAGTAACAAACATTAAAGAGTTATACAGAACCATATAAAGGGATCACTGTTCATCCTGTTTTTCAACACATAACTTCTTTCAACTTTATATCTTGGATATTTGGTATATTTTAAGCTTTATCATGGTGAAGTACAAATTATTTTTTTTCAAACTAAACTGGCATTAAAAGAGTAAGAGAGCACATCAAGTTCGTAGCAACACATATACTTTTGTTCAGTTGGTTAATAAATGTATACAGAAATGGGTGTTTTTATAATGGCCCTGTTATATGTCCTCAGTCAGTAATAATGGCCTCGGATGTCTGTAATGGACCTCGGCGTTGCCTCGGGCCATTACAGACTTCCTCCACCATTATTACAGACCTTGGACATATAACAGGGCCATTATAAAAACACCCATTCATTAATACTATAATATAAACTGTGTCACGTCCTTGAAATGAAAACGAGAAAAACATAATATCTTAAATACATGTAATGTTAATAATCGTGTGATATTCATTAATACCAAAATTCTTTTTTAAAGTTCCTCTTTGGTTTTTTCGGAGAATAATAATAAATTCGTCGAATTATTCCTTATTGAGAAAAAAAACATCTGATTAAGGAAGGACATTTAATTTATAAATAAATGTTGAAAATACTTCATAAAGCATTGGGTAAGTGTAGTTAACTAAAAGGCAAAAGTTAGTTATCAATTTTATGTTAACAGTTATATCATTTCACATCATAATCTGTTGTTTCGTGGGGAAAAAAGGTTAATTGAATTATTTAGAAGTTGTAAAAAACGTTAAATTTTAATTTGAGTGACCACAAATTAAAAAGAGATATCATTGTAAGATCAAAGATAAAATTCGATAAGTTGAATATAATTATATGATAATATCATTTAAAATGAAAATAATATATACATTAAGGACAGTATTAAACCATCAAACCAACGATAGAGAGAAAAAGAATAAAAATAAACTCAAAACGGTCATGACAATAAAACAATGTTTGCTCAAATACCAGACGGTTTGTATTTAAAAGAAATCTGTATATTCTAATGACCTAAAAATGTTCAGTGTTTTTTGATATTTTGTTTGAGAAAAAAAGGAGATGTATTTCCTTTTACACTTGTATTGTTCAAGTTGAAAAGATTTCAAGTAAAGACGGATTTCTTTTATCAACATTTTCCAAGAAATCAGGTGTATATGATAAAAATAGCTGTACATGTAGTCATGCTTACAACATTCAAAAAGTAGAGCACAAGATGAAATTCTGAATTATGTCTAACTAATTAACAATTTCAGTCTTTTTTAAGCAGGTATTCTGAGTAGAATGTTGAAATGGGAAATTGTTTAAAATGCCATCTAGTTCGTGACTATTCAGAAGCCAGTTTTCCGACTGAAAACATGCGTTCGGAACTGTTCTTATCGGAGGGAAGTTTGGTGAGCTGTGATTCAAATTGTTCCCAGAGTACTTTAAATGAACCATCAATGTTTTCTTTTAAAAGTGGGACAAAGACCAATAATGTGTACTTCGAAAATGACGTATGTATCATTTGTTTAGAAACATACGATGATCAAGTACACAATCCATTGCTTTTGCCTTGTGGACACATGTTCTGTGCAGTGTGTATTAGAATGATGGCTAAGAAAAGAAGATTCAAATCGATCAGATGTCCAGTGGATAGAGAGAAACATCATATTACTAAAGATGTTTCTTGCGCAGGTATATAATAATGATTTAAAATGAAAAATTTTGACGAAAAAATAAAATGTTTTATCCATAAATGTAAATGAAAACCTTGTTAAGGACTCTTTTCGTTAGTGAATTTTAAGTTACATGTTTTGATGTTGATAATGTTTTCGGTAATTAGCGATGATTTAAGCACTTCTTTCCTGAACTCCAAAGATCCCTTTCTAAAGAGCGGCAATTGTTTGACAGTTCAGAATGTATAAATACCTTAACAATTCTTCTTTAAAGTAGTTTAGTTTTATACCTTGACATATTGTGTGGGCTCCTGTCTAAAGAGCGTCAATTGTTTGACAGTTCAGAATGTATAAATACCTTAACAATTCTTCTTTAAAGTAGTTTAGTTTTATACCTTGACATATTGTGTGGGCTCCTGTTGTTGAAGACTCTGTGTTGCCATCTTAATGTCTTTCAGTTATCTGTTTGTGTAGGGTTGCAGTTTCATTGAATTGTACTACACATTTTATTTTATCAATTTGAAATATTTGCCACTGGGTGTTTAACAATCAATAAAACTGAATGTAAATACCAAAATCTATGAAATCGAAACTTCTGAGAAAAATAACGTCTCTTTGCGTTAAAGAATTAAAAGATTGTGTGTCACTTTTATAATTTTAGACAACTCTTTGCGGACTTTCGATACAGAAGCACAAACATTACAAATGAGTGACATCCTTTCATTGAGTGATATTGGTCCATCTTTAAATGACCAGCAAATACAATGGAACCAACATACAATAGAAAACTTGGATTCATGGTATGCGCATGGCTTACAACAATCACTAGAACTATCATCATGGGAACCAAATGCGCCCCATTCTCTGCATAGTTTTTGGACAAGATGAAAACGCTGAACAACTAGAATATTAGCATATATGTGTAGGATTGGTGTGATTTAGTTATCCAAGAACACTTTCAGTGCTTAAAACAAAACACACAAAAATAGTCATTTTACTTATATCTACCTCTATTTTCATGATATTTCCATCATTGTATGAACATGCTTTTTGAGTTTAAAAGAATATAATCATTTTTTTCTATGCCTCCTTTACCTCCGAATATCATAGAATAATCCATGTAATATTTTCTATTTATTCTGAGTGACTTTTGTATTTTAGATATGACTTAACTCGATTGAGAATGAACCTGCATTTCTTTTCCAAGCGATATCCAACGAGTTACTAAACCTAAATTTTCAGGTGTGGGAGGGAGAGAGGATTTCGGTAAAGAATATTCTATCTTGCTAAATTCTAAAACAAAATTACTTTGGCCAAAATTCCGTATTCTCCAAATCTTTTTCCCCAGGTGGTCCTAAAAGAACATCTGCATTTCTCATTATAATTTTTATTGCAAAAAAACAAAAAAATGTGTTGGTGTTAAATTTGGTGGGGGAAATCTCCGATCCACCACTTTTCAAGAACTCTGCCAAAACATCATGAACATGTATGTTTAATGTTGCACGCCAAAATGCAGGGAATATGTGTGTAAAAGAGAGAGTCTTGCAAAAAGATGAAAACAAATATTCAGTCAGACAAAAACTCCGCCTGTCCCCATTTTTCGTGTCACTTATTCTGATAGTCAGTTAGTTATAAGAGGCTTTAGAGTGCTTTCTCATATTCATAATCCCTCCACACCGTACAGACTTAGAAATCAATTGCAAACTGGGGTTTTTGTTATCTCATAGGGACCTGAGACTACTATAACACTGTGTTATAGTAGTCTCAGTAGGGACCGATTAAGTTAAAAAGAAAATGTGTGTTTTAGGATGAAAATAAAACAATAAATTTTATTTTATCATTTTGTCGCATATTGATTACATACATTATACAATAACATAATAAAAAAGTACATTAAGACAATCAATACTCAGCCATTGAGTTGGCTTATGTGACAAATATTTACAAAACAATTCAGATTTATATGTAATAACATATCCTTATATATATATAATATATGTAGATTTATTTTGAAATATGGATGAATACAAATACGAAACAGTAAAGGAGAACAAAGATGCAACACTATATAAAAACAAAATGGGAGAATTCTTGTTTTGAATTCTCCTTTTCAGCAACAAAAATCTTAAGTCAGTTTAAATACTTTGGTACGATTTATTTTTAAAATCATCTTGTTGACAGTTAAAACATCATTTGTTATGTTCCATTCTGATATTTAGGGTTGTACTTCTGCTTCGCTACAGTAACTATTTGACCCTTTTGGTTTGCTTCCCAAACCTTTCTTACCAAATGCAGATCTATGTTGGCTGTATACATTTTACAATCCAAGTCAAATTCTACTTTATAAAATGTTATTGAATACAACACACAAAGTTGCAGAATATTATATGTTTATATTTCTTTCAAAATCAACTGACATATGTATACCACATTTTACTGGAAGGCATAGTCACAATGATAAGGATACCTCCACTAACTGTTTAAGTGCATATCATATATGGTAAACAAGTCTGAGATCAGGAATTTTAAGAAGATATTAATGTTAAAAGGTTAATACCTTCACAGAACTACAGTAGACATAAAAATGAAAGTCGGTTATCTTTTGCGGTCAGACAATAAGATGACCAGAGTTCGAAAATTTTAAATTTTACATTTGATACAGTTTTTCGTATTGTTTTGTACGTGAAGTTTATATTATGCAAAAAGTGAGTTGTGTTTCACTTGTTTCTTATGAATGGATTTTCAAGATAATCTAACTGAAAATGACAAGAAAATTGAGTGGTTAAAGTTTTTTTTATTTTTTGGAAATTATGCTCTATAATTCTGTTGGTGGATGTGGCACTTGATCTATTAAATTGAAGTTCACCAAAAATGTGTGTGCGCACAAATACAGTCATCTAGATATCAAATGTATATTTACAAAATCATTAAAGACCAAGCTGAGCGTTAAAAACAAATTGTGTGGAAAACATTTATCGCATGAACATACTTTAAATAATTTGAACTCTAAAATCTTCTAAACAGTTTAGAAAATATTATAAAATATCCAATAAACTGACTTGTAGGATTAAGACGACATTTAAGCACCATTGTTCGCTTCAAATATCATAATGGGTGTCATGATTTCTAGATGTGATCTTTTAATATATCAAAATCTGCTGTGTCTACCTATTTCACAATTACAGTTCGGACAAACATGTACAACATCCTTGGCACTTTTAATACAAAACGGAACGGCGCAGCATCCTAAGAAAAATCTGAAATATAATAAAATGAAAATAAAATTAGAATCGGTAAAATTGACGATGGTACAACTGTCAACCAGAATCAAACGACGTGTAGGTAAGCAATTATAATTCACCATATGACCTTCAACAACGAGAAAGCCCAGACCGTATAGTCTGGGCCACAGAATGTCAAATCGTCGTCCTGCCACTGCTTGTGGACGTTTCGTCCCCGAGGGTATCACCAGCCCAGTAGTCAACACTTCGGTGTTGACATGAATATCAATAATGTGGTCATTTTTATAAATTTCCTGTTTATAAAACTTTGAATTTTTCGAAAAACTAAGGATTTTCTTATCCAAGGCATAGATTACCTTAGACGTATTTGGCATAACTTTTTAGAATTTTGGATTTTAAATGCTCTTCAAATTTGTTCTTGTTTGGCTTTATAAATATTTCGATATGAGCGTCACTGATGAGTCTTATGTAGACGAAACGCGCGTCTGGCGTACTAAATTATAATCCTGGTACCTTTGATAACTATTTACACCACTGGGCCGATGCCACTGCTGGTGGACGTTTCGTCCCCGAGGGTATCACCAGCCCAGTAGTCAACACTTCGGTGTTGACATGAATATCAATAATGTGGTCATTTTTATAAATTTCCTGTTTATAAAACTTTGAATTTTTCGAAAAACTAAGGATTTTCTTATCCCAGGCATAGATTACCTTAGACGTAATGGCACAACTTTTTAGAATTTTGGATTTTAAATGCTCTTCAACTTTGTTCTTGTTTGGCTTTATAAATATTTCGATATGAGCGTCACTGATGAGTCTTATGTAGACGAAACGCGCGTCTGGCGTACTAAATTATAATCCTGGTACCTTTGATAACTATTTACACCACTGGGCCGATGCCACTGCTGGTGGACGTTTCGTCCCCGAGGGTATCGCCAGCCCAGTAGTCAACACTTCGGTGTTGACATGAATATCAATAATGTGGTCATTTTTATAAATTTCCTGTTTATAAAACTTTGAATTTTTCGAAAAACTAAGGATTTTCTTATCCCATGCATAGATTACCTTGGACGTATTTGGCACAACTTTTTAGAATTTTGGATTTTAAATGCTCTTCAACTTTGTTCTTGTTTGGCTTTATAAATATTTCGATATGAGCGTCACTGATGAGTCTTATGTAGACGAAACGTGCGTCTGGCGTACTAAATTATAATCCTGGTACCTTTGATAACTATTCTATCGAATGCTGGAGGTCATGAGTCAAATATTGGCCAAGTAAAAAATAAAAAGACTTGAACATTGGTATTTGCTGCTTCTCCAAAGTGTTAAAAAATATGTATGAATGCACTGAAGCTTCAGTAAAATATAAAGAAAACATATCTGATTCAGTATTTATAGATAGAGGCTTGAAACAGGGTGACAGCCTCAGCCCAAATCTTTTTAATATTTATATAAATGACCTTCCTGAAATTTTTGATAGTGACTGTAAACCAGTAAATCTCAATAACATGTCATTAAGTTGTCTTATGTTTGCCGTTGATTTACTTTTATTGTCTGAAAGTGCAGAGGGTTTACAGAAGTCATTAGAGAAATTAAGTAACTATTGTAAAAAATGGCAGTTGTCAATCAACATAAATAAAACTAAAGTGATAGTATTTCAACAAAAAAAACATACCATACACTAAAGCAGAGTTTACTTTGGATGGTTATAAATTAGAAAAAGTATTAAAATATAAATATTTAGGTAATATTATAGAGGCTTCTGGTAAATTCCATACATCACATATGGAACTATCAAAAAAAGGCACAAAAGTTCTATTCAGTTTGTTTAAATATTTGAATAATATAGAAAATATACCTATAAATATACATAAAAAAATGTTTGAATCTTTAATAAAACCTATTTTAATGTATAACTCAGAAATTTGGTATATGGACTACTATGAAAAAATATTAAGATCTCAGAGTAGAGCAATAAATAATCATAAAGATTTTGATTTATTAACATCAATTGATAATAGCTTTATTGAAAAGGTGAATTTAAAATTTTGCAAATTAATTCTAGGTTTAAGTAAAAAAGCAGTAAACATTGCATCAAGGGCAGAGTTAGGACAATATCCAATAGATGTATATGTAAAGGTTCAAGCACTAAAATATATGGCAAGAGTATCTAACACAGAAATTAATCCGTTGTTATATGATGCATATTGCACAGCTAAACTGTTGGATGAAACAGGAACCTATTCTTGGTATACCTTTGTAAAAAATATAACCCATGAAAATAATTTAAATATATCTGATATACAAAATATTGACTTTATAAAAGAAAAATATAAAATGAATAAACACATGAAAGAGATTGTGCAAGAAAACTATAAAAAGCTGTTCTTTAAAAAATTAAATTCTTTAACAGAAAATAATAAATTATTTATCTATAGTAAATTCAAAAAGAAATATGAAACTGAGCCTTATTTACTTAAAGAGAATAACTTTGAAATAAGGAAAAAATTCACTAAATTAAGGGTGAGTGACCATATTTTGGAAATTGAAAGGGGTAGATACAAAAATATAAAAAGAGAAGAACGTTTATGTCAACATTGTTGTCTAAATGAAATAGACGATGAAGAGCATTTTTTATTTACATGTACAAAAAATAAAGATTTGAGATTTGAATTTTTGCAAAAAGTTAAAAATATCTATTCCGATATAGATAATATGGATAATTTGGATAAATTGGTTTTATGTCTTTCTTGTCCGTCAATTATGCAGTATGCTGCTTCATTTGTTGAAAAGTCATGGTCACTGAGGAGGGTGGACTCAACAACTGCATAATAGATACATATATGTATATAATGTTTGGTTCTTTTGTTGGTTTTTTTTTGTATGATGTATTGTAAAATTACTATGTTGATTTATGTATGCCTTCAACCCATATGGGTACAAATGTGCATTATTTCCGATGTATCTTACCCAAAAGACGCAAGCATGATACAAGCAACCCATGTAAATGGACCAGCTTTATGTTCTGTGTTGGTTACTACTTTCGTGTGACATTCTGGACAATCTGTTGCAAATGGTATCTCGCTTTCTGCGGCATATTCTGGTGGGTATCCTTTATTTGTTGGTTGATTACCTGCAACAATATAGTTAACAAATGTATGTATTTGCCAATAACCTTTTACAGGTTCACTCGCCTCGTTATAGTATTTTGTAGGCGGTTGAAAGCAAACACCAATCAACCAATAATTTTACAGGTTTTTTTCAAAGTTATTTTATGCTTCTGGGATAAGACGTAACAGGAAAATGAATTGCATAAATATACACAAATTTCATAAACATTGTAGATTTTCTTTTTACTTCCTGCTGATTTCTAAGAACATTTTTATTTTTAAAAGGTAGAGAAAACATCACAATATGCTTCCGATTCAGATTATCTCAATGGCAGTAATGTATAACATAAATTGAAAAGTCGTCGATCAAATATGAAAGAAGGTATAATAAGGCCACCATTATTGGCACTTTCGACACGAAAATTAAAAATGTCTTTATTCATATTTTAAAATACTAGCAAACACCAGCGACATCGCGGATTTATGACTAAATTAAAGTACCAACGACTTATGTTAATGCTGAAATTTTAGTACGCAAAGCGTATAAGACACCGATAACGGTCACCAAATTTTGATATGTTCTCAAACATTTGCGTTTTCTGTGGCAAAATATTGTTTTAAAGAAGTACATTTATACGTCATTTCACAAATATTTCCGACTTTGTATGGTTACAGAAGAGTAGCGACTAAATGAATATCAAATATTATATATATTTCGTTTGTTGTTTTGTACATAATTCGTTTCTCTAGTTTTTCTCGTTTGAACTGCTGTTTGAACCAGTTATAATTCTTATATGAGGGCCCTCGTGGGGTTTTTGATTATGTGATTACTTGGCCGTTTTTTTAATGATTATTTGATTATTAAGCCAAATATTTCATGATTATTTGATTACCTAGGACTGTATTTTTAGTTTATGATTATTTGATTACTAAAGATAAGCAAATATTTAATGATTATGTGATTATATTGGCAAAAAAATGGTGATTATGTGATTACTAGGACCCCCCCCCCCCCCATAAGGGGCCTCTTATATGATTTGCATATTAGGGAATACGTTGATAGGCTTGGTCGAGAGAACTTCCGGTAGTTGATCTTGACGTTCAGTGGTTATTTTCGATAGACGACGTTGACCGAACTTCTTTTCGTAACAAGTGTCAAGGTAAACAAGCAGCGGCGATAATAACACCGACGTCAACAAAATTTATTTTCACTGCACGTTAATCGTTGACACCTTAGTGAGACCTATATTAACTTATAATTCTGAGATAACATATTTGGACGCATATATAACATATTTCAAAGCTAAAAAAAGAGCTTTGGTTTCTGGAAAAATTGTGGACCCATTTAATTTTATTGACAAGACTCTAATAGAAAACTTGCATCTTGGTTATTGCAAGTTTACCCTTGGCACTAACAAGAGTGCCTCAAATTTTGGTACAAGGAACGAATTGGGAAGACTGCCTATTGAATGTCATATAAAAACCCAAACTATTATGTATTTAGCAAGGCTTTTCACCTCAAATTTGAATCCCTTATTACATGAATCTTTTCAATTAACTAAAACTTTGGATTCTAGTGGCTCCTATTCATGGTTCACTTTTGCAAAAGATATTCTTTCTGAATCTAACATTGATATAAATAGACTAAAAACCTGTAATAATTTAAAACAATTAAAAAATATTAAAAGCTATATTAAACCCCAAATAAACTCATATTACAACAACCTGTTGATGGATAAGTTGAAATCTATTGACGATAAAAGTAAATTAAATTTTTATAAAGGACTTGAGCCAAATCTATTGATCAAACCTTACCTCTATAACCCAAACTTTGAATTTAGAAAATTAATTACAAAACTTAGAATCAGTGACCATTCATTACTAATTGAAAAAGGAAGGCATTTTAAAATTCCTCGCGAAGAGAGACTTTGCAAAAAATGCAAAGTACTAGATGATGAGAAACATTTTTTAATAAATTGTTCTCATAATTCAAATATTAGATTAACATATTTTAATTGCATTAACAGAGAAAGTAATTCATTTGCTAATCTCACTGACAATGACAAAGTTATATATATATACTTAACCCATCAACACCAACACAAGTGAATAAACTAGGATCCTTTATAAAAAAAAGTCAATGGAACTGAGGACAGGGGACCCTTTAATATTTACCTGAATTTGTGTATATATATTGAGTTACTTAGTTATTGTCTTTATTTGTTTTTGTTGTTGTTATATGTCACAAACTGTATAGTTTATATGGCAATAAAATATTGAATTGAAAAATTGAATTGTTAAATAAAATAATACACAAAAACATTCGTTTAAGAGTTTTTGCAGTTATAACTTTTTATCAGATAGCAAATTTCATTGAGAACATATTTTTGCGTTGATCAACAAATATATTCATGCGCCAGACATAAATATACAATTTACGTGTGATATAGGTAACGAGTGTTGAAAATATATATTCCTTATCTCCAATTTTAGAGAATTAAAAGGATTAAACGCCTTTTTCAAGGAATTTCTTAGTGTATAAACTGGACCAAGTCTATACACCAATAAATTCCTTTAAAAAAGCGTTTTATCCTATAATAAATATAGCCTAATCGGTAAGCATAAAAACCCGATTTTTTTCATTACGTGAATGACCCAACAAATCTCTCCGTCTTAGCTGTTTTGCGTTTTTATTTGTGTTTGTTGTTATTAGTGTTATCACACTCATTCTTAAACCTGCTATCAGCAGATCAGATACAATAGGTAACACATATACACGATGGCCAAAACAACGTTTCAAACGGCAATCAGGAACATGGATCCTACATAGTACCTGCCGTACCGACAGCAGATTCTAGGGGTGTTTATTGTTCGAAATAGTGATATGTCAAAACTGCATATCCATCTTACACAAAAATATAACTAAAATTATAAATATATTTGAAATTATGTAAATATAATGCTTACTCAATCCAGTTGATTTTGGTGGTACATTTGAAGCCATGTTATAATCGTTACATAGTTCCAAGAAATATAGCAGCACCTGAAAAAAGTGTGTTCATTTATTAGACTGCACAATAAATACATACGAATACTTTATTGAACCAATTATTGGCCCAAATAGAGCATGTAACATATAAAGATCACAAATCCATGTAGACATAAGTAAAAATACAAAAAAAAAAGCGATAATAAATACTTACGATAATAGGGATTTAGCTATAGCATATATTTTCTTATTGTAAAACATTTATATATGTTATAAATATGATAATTTTATATTTATAAATACCTATACCAGAATATGATCTAAAAGAAAATGTGGTTTTAATTTTATTGTCATTTAACATTCCGGGTGAAATTATTTTACTGGAATTGAAATTTACTTACCACGATTTTCAAAATTAGGACTTGACCATGATCGATTTGGTAAATTGTGTTACTTTTGTTTGTCGTATGCAATTGAATAGAACCACAATTCATTTCGTTGTTTACCTGAATACAAAGATCGTTAATTTGTTCCTTTAAATATTTTTTGAAGATCCTGTTTTATTTGTAATTAACTTGACAAACTTTGGTTTCAAGTGGTCTTCATGAAATATAAACGATCACATCAATAAGACAACTGAACTACCCATAAAGACATAAATATAAAGATGTGAACAAATACCGGTCACCATCAACAATGAAAAGACCCCATATCGAAGGCTATAATAGACTCCGTTATGGCACAATGTAAAACAATTCAATTGTGAAAAGCAAAGAATTTGTAATGAACGAAGTTTGGCGGATCCAGAACTTTTTGTAAGGGAGGGGGCACTGACTGACCTAAAAGGGGTCACTCCAGTCAGTCAAGTCCAGTGATTCCCAGTATAATCAACCACACCTTTCCCACAAAAGGGAGGGGTCGACCCCAGGGCCCCCTGGATCCGCCTGTAGAAAAACAAATGGCTATCAGCAACCAATGAAGACCACTAGATTTTGGGACAGACATTTAAAAAACGAGACAGACAAGCGCTTATCCTACTCTAACATTAGACAGTTCGTCTTAAAAATGGAGTAAAATTTTTAACGGTTTAATTTTCGAAGATCACGAAAGTATCAAATCTTGACATTTCATATTTACTCATATAGACAGATTGTTGTAATCGTTTACTATATAACATTATCATAAAATATCAGATTCAGCTGTGAACTCGGTGGATGGTCATAGGACTTTTTCAATTTATCCACAAATACTAGTATGTAGTAAACATTAAGCACCATTGTGTTCTTCCTCTTATGGTACATGTTATTCATGAAATATTGGTATAAAACGCTAATCAACTTGTTTGCGAATTATACCGTTCTGAACGAATAATACGACTTGATTATTTCGGTGAAATTTTTAAAAAAAGTTTAATTATAGGGGTACGAATGAATATTGCGACAGGAATTTACTAATTTTAAACTATGCTGACTGATGGAAATTAAATGAGATTTTAAGTAAATGTAAATAAGACAGCAATCCAGCAACACCAACAATTGTTTAAAGAGACATAATGACATTTAGTGATCTTCGATAATAGTTAAATATGCTAGTGATCATCTTGACTTTTGCGGGTGATGTAAAACTTGTATGTTTTGCTTGAAGACTTGCTTGTGTAAGACAGTATTACAAACACCAAACAGAATAATCAGTCTTTAAAGTATAATACAAATATCAAATACAATCAAAATATATGCATATTTCATAAGGGACTATACCATATTCGAATACAACTTTTTGACTGAGCTTTTTCGACCTTGAGACATTTTATAAACACTGGTCTATTGTTGAAGACCTGGGACCGGTTTCACGAAGCTATCATAAGACCTGTCATAAGATATGTCGTAGGAAATGTCTTATGATCCTCTTATGACTATCCTAGGACACATCTCAGACCTCGTCTCGAAGCTGTCTTATGGTGGTCTCTTAGGATAGTCTCAGCAAAGATATCCTAAACCTGTCGCAAGTTCTTTAACTTATCAAATGGATTTTATGGATAAACATGGATTTACGGAAAAATTAATGTAAATGTAGTATGGATTTTCCATAAATTACTAAACGTGTTGATTGATATAATTAGACTAATTTGCAAAATTATTATAAAAAATAAGAGTAATCTATATAAATAATCTAAAAAAAAATACACCAATATGCAACGGAAACTTTAAATACAAAATTGAAAAAAAGAATAAGATGATGACATATTTTTGTTCAACGGTGAGTTGAATTTTTTGTCAAAGGTAAAAGGATAAAATCGTGCATTTTTTTATATGTCAATACATCGAATGTTCTTTGTTGACATATCATGATAATCCGTCAACCTTTAAATATTTAGGCTTTACCATGAAAAGGAGAATAGATATTTAAAAATAAGATAATTTGCAAAATTTAAATAAAAATGAGTGTAATTTGTATAAATAAACTTATAACTATACTAAGACCATCATAAGACACCTCTTGTGTTGTCCTAACTTTATGACCAACTTTAAGAGATGTCCTAAGTTAGAACCACTTTGTGAAACCCACTTAGGACTAAGATTTGTCGTAAGACCATCCTAAGACATGTCTTAGTCATAAGAAAGCTTCGTGAAACTGGCCCCTCCATTGGATTGCTATTTCATTGACGTGTATCTTCCATTTTCTTTCCTATCCTAACAAATAACTGTTCAAGCGTTGTATTTAAATCAAATATCTATTTCAAATTCATATCTATCTCTCTGTCCCTCTAAAATAGGGTTTTTATATTGTTTGAAATGGGTTTTGGTAAGAAATAAATAAAAACTTACTCTGCGACATCAAAACAGTCTACACATTTAACTTCCTTGACGACATGTATAAAGTTAAATATCTAAATCAATCAGCTGTGAATTTAAAGTTTTTTGTAACTGTTTAAACCTGTTATCAAATTAGATAACGGTGTTCAATGAAAGAATGCACATGCTTTCAAATATGCAAACAAAGATATATAATTATGTGAGCGTCTGACCCCGTTCACACTAGGACATTACATTTAAACTACATCCGTTCACCTTAGATCGATTTAAGGGCAAATGTAAACGCTTTTAATTGATCTTCAAACGAACTAAAACACCAAAAGAGGTAGTTAAGTTTGAATTGCTGATACGGTGCTTTTTGTCCGATAATTTTGCTTTTTGTCCGACACTTTCGTTTTTGTCTGTTGCTTTTTTCCGTTTTGCTTTTTGTCCGATAATTTTGCTTTTGTCCGACACTTTTGCTTTTTGTCCGTTGCTTTTGTTCGTTTTGCTTTTTTAGCTCACCTGACCTACATGTATAAGGTAAAAGTCCGCTTTTCCCCGCCATTTTTTGTTTTTATCTCGAACGGAGATATGCATAACCATTCAATATGTTAGTGTATTTTGTTCCTAATCAAATGATCTTCAGACTAAGTATCAATTTTAAATTCTAGATTTTTTTAATTTCACAAAAGTACATCCTTAAATTGACATCATCAATAAATAAAGAATAGATTGGCCTCTGCAAGCTATATCTAATATACTAGTCAACCAAAGAAAGGATTCGATGTCACAGAAGTAAAGGTACGAATCCCTCTGAAGATGAATTTTCCGATCTACCATTGTTTGGTTAAACTAGAGAAAACATGTATACATGTATAGACAATAATAGTGCATTGACTTGACATATCGTATATGTCAAGTCAATGCACTATTATTGTCTTTATACTGCAATCTAAAAAAATCATTTTCAATTGTTGTCTAATTCGTTAAGGTTATTTATTTGATTTTTAAATATTGGGGGAAATCCCCTTTAAAAAAGGCCTCATACCATGCTCTGAAATATACTGAAGAATTGAATGCTTCTTTTTGTAAATTTATTGGGGTGTAAAAGCGTTGACCGAAGTACATTTTGTATGAAGCGCGGAAGCGCTTCATTCTAAAAATGTACGCACGGTCAACGCTTTTACAACCCTATAAAGTTACAAAAAGAAGCATTCGATACTTATAATTACATTTTTTAGCTTCAGTGATCATGAAAACACGAATTTTATATATTTTATTATTTAATTCACCTGTCCACTTTATTGTTGGAGCACGTGTTATCATGAATGAAAAGTTGTATTGAGCAATGCAACTGCTTACGGAATAACACGTGATGTGCAGTTAGCCAATCAGAATAAAATATTATATTGAAACATACATCTAATGTAATTATTATAACACAATGAAATGTACATTTACCTGTTAATACCCACACTCGAACGAAATCGTTTGAGTATGGACTAAAATATCAACCATCAGCATAAAACATAATGATTTATAGGTTGCAAACAAAAAACACATGCACATGCAATATGCAATAAACAAGGTTAAGTCGTTCCACGCATCGTTGTATGCATTGGAAACAAAAACAGGTTGAAGAGGTCGTATGAATAATTAAATATTATTTCGGCAACTTCTATTTAAATATTCATGAGAAAAAGTAATATCGGGTCAGTGACTGTATATGACAAAGAAATATACCGTCAACTCATTTTGACTGCTCAAATAGTACGAGTGCAGTATACATATTTATATTACGGTGGTAGGCCTGTATAATCACGACGGAGAATTTCTGTCGTAAAGTTGTTACATGTTTAGATGTATATGATAAAGTATAATTTAATGTGAAGTTATGGTTATCATTGACTCAAAATTTTATTTTTTTAGACATTTCTATCCTTTAGACAGACATACATAACTGTTGAGTTTCAAAAGATAGACACAAGCGGCTCTTTGTAAAAACATTTGGAAAATCTTCTCAACATAAATATTCTCTAAAATTTATTTTCTGAAATAATCTGTTTGTCAAATTTTAATGATTTCAGAGAAAAAAAACCGGCATTATTTACAATTCTTATTAAGAGAGAATCATGTTGCGGCAGTCGGTTGTCATGGTAACATGTCAATATTTGCATTAGAATATCGACGATTTATTAACGGGCGTACACCATTTCATTATTAAAAAAACACATTACGGAATGGTAAATAGGAATTTAAGTTTTATTTCAAATGTAAATACGATATAAGTAGTACAATGAGTAGATTGGTCGATATTTCATACATGGTATACGGCTGAAATCATTGTTACGTTTTAGTTGCTGACATTCAAGGTTTTGTTTTATTTAATTCGAATTGAATGGTATTTATTCTACACGTTTTTTTTCAATTGTTCAAATAAACTCATCATAGATACTAGGATTACAATTTTATATTTACGTCAGACACGCGTTTCGTCTACAAAAGACTCATCGGTGACGCTCGAATCAAAAGCAGGTTTAAACGGACAAATAAAGTACGAAGTTGAAGAGCATTGGAGGACCAAAAATTTCTTAAAAGTTTTGCAAAATACAGCTATATATGAACATATCAATGAAAACTCAAGTCAACACAGACGTGCTGACTACTGCCTTTACTTCGCAAACGGTTCCTAAATCAGTATTTTCTAAAAAAAATCAGGTTTAAAGATTAACCTGTACAATGTGCTAAAATCTATCAAAATTTCTTCTACGTAGAGCAATAAATGAATCAAGAATCCATTTTATTTTCCAAAATAATGATTATGATGGCTCTATGAGTGACTATACCACTTTTCTGCTTCAAGCGTTAATCCCATCCATTCAAAGCTCTTTGTTGTTTAAAGAATAACAAAACTTTACAAATACATGAGCATTTATTTATAAAATAATGAGTATATCTTATGTAAAACTTGAATGCTTCACTTTGTGCTTTTATTCGGCGTTCAAACGATGATATAACGGAACACTTGTATGAAGCTCGTCGCTTCATTATTAAAATGCACGCAACACTTTCACAACCCTATAAAACTACAATGGATCTTGCGGTTAAAGAAAACAAAATACAACATGATAAAAATGGCATGATTTATATTTTCTGTCAAAATGATACAATCCAAATGGAATATCCGTGTTAACAATTCGTCTCCTTTAAATCCACTTCGAAAACGATATGTTGCTTTGTTCACCATTGCCTTCAGGATCTTATTATTGAACATTCAATTTACTAGTCAACATATTGAAACATATAACCTAAACTAATACAAGATGCATACAAGTTAACACCAATAATCTCGCAATGACTTATGAATGCCCAAGTTTCTCTAACGTTTATTCAAAATCAGAATTAACCAATCAAATGATTGAACGGACTTAATAAGGATGAAAAATTAATCACACAGTACAATTATAACATACACGATAAACACACTCAAACGAAGTAATAACTATATAACCTACACCAAGTCTATAAGACAAAAACCCATGAAGGAGTATTTGGATGAAGTGGTTCTCTTCGTGGAGTATATTTTAAAAAGTGGTAAAGAATTACGATCGACATTCAGTATAGATCGGACTTCTTGCCCTGCGTTTGCCTATTTGATGTTTCAAATGTCAGCCAGGTCCTATTTGATGTTCCAAATTTCAACCAGGAACACGAAAGTTTACACATTTTCGAAATGCAGCCATGTAAGCCGGAAAACATGATCATATGGTACATGGGAAATAATATACGACTCTAATTACAGCTACTGAAGTATACGTACACATGAAATGATCTCTCTTGTGAACTTCTTTTTATGTGTATGAAATAACGCCACTGATTTATATTACTCTATGGTAGTTCCAAGAACATAAAATTTCTAAAAAAGTATCATTTGTAATCATTTCAGGATATGAAAATGTTCATCGCCTACGTCTTCTCCGATCATCATAAACATGAAGATGATCAACGCCTACGTCCTCTCCTCCTTCGACCACCACCAGAGGCATGCACTCTATTTTGTTGTTGTCGGACAAATCTACCACACTCAGCTTTACAACTCGGACAAGTGTGAACCACGTCCTTTGCCATATTCATAAAGAAAGCCAACCAGCAGCATAAGATAAGTCTACAAAAAATAAGTTAAAAAAGGTTAGAAGAAGAATTTAACAAAATGAAACAAGAATCAATTCTTTATTGAGTAACTTTGGTCTTCATTTTCTTACTCTTTTTTCTCTGTCGTGTTCTAACGTTTAAATAGATTGTCGAGTGTTTTACAAATACAGTCAACGCATCGTAGGTATATAATGTCAATGAATAAAAATGCGATATGAGGAATACTACAATTGGACAAAAACATAAAAAAAAAGACATCTAGCTATAAACGCATCTGTTTTGTATATGCAGGTTTTCTTTTTGTATTTTGTGTGTTTGTGTGTTTGATGAGAGGATCGAATGACAGATGGATAGATTAAACACTTTTGAACCTGACATGAAAACTGTGAAACAATCCCATTTAGAAAAGTTACGACAGAATTAATAACACAATAATTTAGTAAAAAAAACAAATATGACAGACATGAACCAATGACAACCACTGAACTAAATGCTCCTGACTTGGGACGGGCATTTATAGAATGTGACAGGGTTTAACAGGTTTGAAGGCACCAAATCTCCTTTACATTGGACAATAAAGTAACAATAACAAATATAAGAACAAACTATAACAATCAGTGTAAACGAGTTTAAACTCATAAACCAGAAAAAAAAACATAAAAAAATACACAGACCGGACGTGTTACGGTATTTATACATCTCTCTCAACAAAAAAAAGACACAAAGTACAGATAAGTCAAATAAGTTAACTAATAAAAATCATATATCTGACACTAAAATATCAATCACTACACATCCAACATCCAATGGGTATCATGTAAAGACGCCATTAACAGTCGGAGAAAAATATTACCTTCTGCAAAGTAAAGATATAGGTGTTGACAGATTGTAGAACCGGGAATGTGGTTATATTTATATGTCTTTTAAAACTGATTATACGGTATGGGTTTTACTCATTCTTGAAACATTGAAATACAATTGCTTAAATCTACGTCATTAGGACTTTGGTGGGTAGAAACTGGTGTCTCAATGTCAAGCATTAATTCTTCATCTCCTTATCATAGTTTTGTATTGAGTTAATTATTTTTAGCTTGTGTTTAATTTTATGTTAAAATTTTCATTTTATATTTATATCTCAAATTTAATCACCAATTTTTTAACAATTGCTAAACAATGCTGTTTCGCATTAAACAAGCGTGTGTTTTAATCTGTTTTTGTGTTTGCAGTTTTCGTTTTGACCTCCAATGCTAAGACTGAAGTCGGTGTGCAATAAATTTGGTGCGCTTCATTTATTAAACATTTGCAAGCTACAAAAATTATGCTGTAGTCCGGCATTTTCAACACATATGTAATTATTTCAAGCTTGTAAATTATAACGTTTTGATAACGTAAATGTTGTTATAAACTTGATAATGAGTATCACTTTTTTATAGATTGTAAACTAAACTCTACTTAAATCGATCTTTTGGATACAAACCAAAAACATATTGTATAGCTTAAACAACTTCTAAATCCTGAGTTTGATTTTTTTTTGCCAAAAGTTGGTAATTTCTTAAAGCAATCATCTTTAGAGTTGCAAAAATGATGTTCATTAAAAGTTACATTTTATGAATATGTTGTTTTAGTGTTTGTTTTTGTAATCGTTGATTTTTGTGTATGTTTGACCCAAATGGGTGTATTGATTTGTAAATGAAGATCAACTATGTTATAAACTCTTTCACTGATATTTTTTTTTACTGCTCAGGGAGGGCGATCCACCGATCTTCTGCTTGCATTTACTTTAGTTAGCCGATTACATACTATCAAATACGATATTTACAAAGACTGTGTAATTAAGTAAACAGTACACGAACCTTCTATATGAGGTTAAAAAAGCTTACTTTCACAGGTTTTGGCTAATCGTTATTGTATTTGATTCTTACCCACTTAAAAAGAACAGAATACAGCAGAGATAGGTACAACTACCGACGATGTATGTAGTTTCTGTTGTTACTTCTTGGTTGCATGACGGACATTTCATGCGAACCGGATGTTCATTTCTAGCTGGATTATTGGGATCTAACATTTGAGCCATATTAGCAACCAATGCCGCATGAGCTGGGTCGACTTGCATGGTTATAGTCTGGTTATTCACCGTTAAAGTTTGCATCGGCATCTGTCCATGCATTGGTTGTCCCATTACTGGAGGAGGATAAGCTGGAGGAGGATAACTTGCAGGTCCAGGGGGAGGATAACTTGCTTGGGGTCCTGGTTGCATTGATGGTCCAAAGGCTGATCCATACTGTGACGGATCTGCAAATATTCATTATTATAAATATGAATTACACTACTATAAAAGGATAAAGAAATGGTACTCATAGGCATTTTACATTTACTTGTTTATAATCCTTTTAAATACTTCAATCAGTAGTTGATTTTTTTTAACAATATGATCGATTAAAATAATAAACATGGAAGTACATTTTTATTTGATAATCAACATTATAAAAATGAAGTGTAGTGTATCAAGTTGTCAATATCTGGATCTATTATTGATTGAATTTCTAAACTATAGTAAGCCTAAGGTAGCAAAATATATATCATAGTCAGCTTACAGGACATTGGGTTTAATTACAAGTATTTGCAAATCGTAAAACTCTACAGCTATTAAATACCCTGTTCTGGTTAGATAGAAGTTATGATACAATCATTTAGGGCATCAAGTATTAATTCTGTCCAGCACAGAGCTACCAGGTTATATATGACTGTTGTCAAACATTTCCCCAATAGATGCAGATGTGGGTTGGAGACCTCCAAGTGGCAAGCAGTAAACTTGTAGTTTAGACTTAATTATAGAATATTCAAGTCTTGTCGAAAAATAGTATTGAGAAATTGCATGGTGTTATAGAATGAAGACAATTAAAGTGTGAAATTAAATAATGCACAAATAGAAATATTGCCACAAAATGTTGGTAGAAAGTTACGCACGTATTTTTACTTTTTTATACAAAAAATTACCTCATTATAAACGATTTGCCAAAGTAGCTACATGGAAGGCGTTATGAAAATAAAGAAGTTAATGAAAAAGTATGATTTTTTTGTAAAGAAAGAGGACAAAAAAAAACATGATCTAATATGTTATACTAGTATGTATTGGCCAGTAACCACACACACACAATTAACAAAACAACGAGTCTGCACCGACTCCGACAAATGCATGGGGACAAACTCTTGCAACGAATGGCTACTGTAGATATATAATTGTTGGAGGGCTCAGAATACTAACTCCAACTTGCCATATCGAAATGATAAAACAGTTTTTATAACAAAAGAATAATTTAAAATCATAATAGACTTGACAAATAATTCTCTAAAATGAGTGACAAATTCAATTTACGGATTATAGAAAAATTAGCACATATATATAACTAATAATTAAATATTTGTATACATTGAACTTAACTTGAAGACTTATGTATCGAAGCAAAAAGATACAATAATACAATTTACATGTAAGATGGGAGTAAATGTTATTCTAAGCATTTGCGGATTCAATAGGGGTGGGGGTTACGTTTTTTTTTCAGTCAAAAACAAACATATTAGATTAACTAGATCTTCCAAAAAGTATAAAGTACTAACATTCACACAATGTAAATGTGTAAGAAAAATATACACGCATAAACACATTTAAACAGGTATTTAAAATAAGATATTAAGAGACGTTGTTTACAAACATACCTGAATATCCGGCGGGAAAGGCAGACATCTTAAATAAATCACACTTGCTTTAATGGCCTGATTGCGTTTCTTCCATTTCTGGCTATATACAGTATAATGACCTATATAGAAAGTTGACGGCATGGTTACAAATTAACATTACAGATTTTGACCTATATTTTGTATTTCAAAATGACTACTATATTTAAATGTCTACGAAAGGTTAATGTAAAGATTAACAGAATTTTTTTATAAGGTTTTTAAATTGATATTAATCAATATTGATGTTCGGGATCGCTTGGTCTAAATCGAACCACAGTCATGACCTATTTGTTCGATCCATTTAATAAATTTCAAAATACAACAAATGACGTCAGAGTTGACCATCGTCATTCCATATCCACATTATATTACGATCATATCACTATCTAACAAACACAGAAACATATATGTTGCTTTCTAAATGGCAGAACTTTAGGAATTAAAATTTACCGTAAACAATGAAATAAAATCTTAAGACGGTGACATACTATTATAAAGATTAGCAGAAAACATTCCGTGATGTATGTTTAAATTATTTTCCGTAATAAAATTTAAATTGTTTGGTAGTTTGATTTTGTACGTTACCGTCGTGTAACATAATGTCCGACTGTTTCTCCCAACTGTTTATAATACCGTCGTGTAACATAATGTCCGACTGTTTCTTCCAACTGTTTATAATACCGTCGTGTAACATAATGTCCGACTGTTTCTTCCAACTGTTTATAATACCGTCGTGTAACATAATATCTGACTGTTTCTTCCAACTGTTTATAATACCGTCGTGTAACATAATGTCTGACTGTTTCTTCCAACTGTTTATAATACCGTCGTGTAACATAATGTCCGACTGTTTCTTCCAACTGTTTATAGAATGGGTTCTTCTTCTTCTTCTTCCAGGTAAGGAACCGGATTCATTGCTGAATGTTAATGGTTCCGCGCGAAAACTTTACGCAGTGTCGGGCAACACAGAAAGATTTCTCTTGGCTATTTACAAATTACATTTAAAACGTTCGCAAAAAAATATACAATTAAAATTATTTACAACTGGTTTTCCTACTTCCTTTCAGAGCATGCCTTCAGGGCAGCTCTGAATCCCTCAACGGTGTTGGTCGCTGTAACTGTTGTTGGTAGGTTGTTCCAGTCCCTGATTGTCCTCGGGAAGAAAGATTGGCCATAGGTGTCTGTACTTGTTCTTTCTTGGAAGAAGCGGTTTTTACCTCTGGTCCGGTTATCATTCGGGGTCAAATATTGGTGACGGTCTATATCTATAAGTTCATGCTGGATCTTGAATAGCATGCACAATCTATTTGTTTTCCTCCGTTCTTCGAGGCTTTCCCACTTTAGATTTTTAACCATATTTGTGACACAGCCAGGTGTTCGGTCTGTGTAGTTGTTATTCACAAATCGTGCTGCTCTTTTCTGCACCTGTTCAATTGCCTTGATTTTATTTTGGGCGGTTGGGTCCCATACTGTGCTTGCATATTCCACTGCAGGTCTTACCATGGACACATATGCAGCTGCTTTTACAGGTTTTGTACAGCCTTTGAGGTTTCTACGTATAAACCCCAACGTTCTGTTTCCCTTGCCTACTGTATTGTCTATGTGTTTATCCCATGTTAGGTTGTTGCTGATGGTTACTCCAAGATATTTACTTGCTTCCTCTGTGTCTAGAGTATGACCGTGAAGATGGTACGATGTTTGTATCACTGGTCTATTTTTGGGGGATATTCTAATGACAAGGCATTTTTTGGCATTAAAACTCATCTGCCATTTGTTTTCCCAGTCTTCCAATGCTGTTAAGTCCTTTTGTAGAAGTTCACTGTCAGCTTGGTTGGTGATGGTACGAAAGAGAAGGCTGTCATCCGCGAACAATTTGGTCTCTGATGTAGATGCTGTTTCTGGCATGTCATTAATGTAGGCCAGGAACAGTAATGGACCAAGGACTGTGCCTTGGGGTACACCAGAGAGTACTGGTACTTGTGAAGAGACGGCACCCTCTAATATCACGCTCTGTTTTCTGTTATGTAGGAAGGAGCGAATCCATTTATTGGTTTTGGGGTTGACGCCGTAGTATTCCAACTTGTGTAGGAGGCGGTGATGTGGTACCTTGTCAAATGCTTTTGCAAAGTCAAGCAGGATGATGTCTACTTGGCCGCTACTTTTTAATTTCGATGCAATGTCGTTGATGGTTACGATTAGTTGGGATTCGCATGATCGTCTTTTGCGGAATCCGTGTTGTGCATCAGTTAGTATTTTATTTTTGTCAAAGTGGTCCATGATGTTGCTATGTACAATATGTTCTAAGACCTTACATGTGATGGAAGTTAGAGATACTGGTCTGTAGTTAGATGCTAGGTGCCTTTCGTCTTTTTTAAAAAGTGGAACTACATTGGCATCTCTCCAATCTTGCGGGACTTCACCAGTGTTCAATGATGTTTGATATATTTGTTCTCTGTGTTTCTAGAGAGAAAGCAAAAGCCGAACCATACCTTATATATGAGCTAACAGGAAACTTTGTTGGGTTATTATTTGGCGTTACCAAAAGCAGATCAACAGTGGTCACTCTTTCTGAAATAGGTGGAATCCCTCTGCATTTTGATATTGCAAAGTATATGATCAGATACTGGCACAAGCTTGAAAATGTGGGATAATCTTTTCCCCTTCTTTAGGCGGCATATTTAGATTCAGCTCTGTAACTATAACCTTTTCAAGACAAATTTTGGTCTTGAAAGAGATCTTATTTCATTGAGACCCAACCCCCCTTGAGCGGAGGAGAAGTTTTACTCGATTGAGAATTTCCTCACATAAACCTGAATTTGCACAAGGTAGATATCATGGTTTTTTCTCGACACTGAAAACAAACTATGTCATATGCCTCAAACGAAATTGATGATGATTTTTTTCAACACATGTACATCTTTTACTCGGGGCCGAAACTGCACGTACTCATGAACAACTCACTGTGTCCTAACTTCTGATTCCTAGCCCAAAACTAACCTCTTGGCTACTTAATGTAGAGAACATTGATATTTATAGATTATCGTAGTTGAGATGACCAATGATAATCTGTTTATCGCTATTTTTATTTTACCAATGACGACGTTGTCAATTTAAAATTAGCCACGTGCGTCCTTAATTTCTAGCGATAATTTTCACTCTCAAGCGAGAAGCATATGAAAAATTATCACAAAAAAAAAGATCAAAGGAAAAATGCACTAAATAGCGATAAATATAATTATCGCTATTTTGTGCATTTTTCCTTTGATCATTTTTTGTGATAATTTTTCATATCATGCTACTCGCTTGAGATGGAAAATTATCGCTAGAAACTAAGCAGACACGTGGCGTTGCTAGCGAAATTGACATGTGAAATTGACAACGTCGTCATAGGTAAAATAGCGATAAATAGATTATCATTGATCATCTCAACTCGATTGCCTTTCTCGCTTTCGCCGTCCCGGCTCAAGTGAGAAAATCAATCTCGTTGAGATGATCAACGATAATCTATAAATATATGTTTGTGATCTGATTAATGAAGGCAAAATATGAATCAGCTTCTTTGCATCAGAAACGAGGGTTGCATGGTGGTTACCTAGACTCACCAATGATATAATGTACTGTCATGTATTTATTTTATCATTGACAATCAGAACCATTCCAATTTATTTAAGAATTGAATGCTCTTTTTTGTAAATTTATTGGGTTGTAAAAGCGTTGACCATGCGCACATTTTTAGTATGAAGCGCTTCCTACAAAGTTACAAAAAAAAAGCATTCAATACTTAATATAATTACATTTTTACCTATAGGATCATGAAAACACGCCTTTTATCAAGTTTTTATTTCATTTACCTGTGCACTTTATTGTGGGACCTCGTGTCATCATGAATGAAAAGTTGCATTGTGTAATGCAATTGATTAAGGAATATCACGAGATTGCTAGTTAGCCAATCAGAATATAACGTATTATAATGAAACATACATCTAATGTAATTATATAACATTTAAGTTTTTATCTATTTCGTAATATTAAAACCTTGTCTTGTCATTTAGCATCGCCGGGTCATCTTACAATATATACCTTCTGCATCAGGCACGAGGATGGGAAACCTGGTTTGTTCATCTGCTCATAATATCATAACCAAATTACATATTTATATCCGCGTATACCATGTTCACCGTGTAGAACGCCACATGCGGGGTGTCGGCTATGTTTGACATGGGGTGGCAATTTTGAAGCGACGAAAAAGTAATAAGGTAAGTTCAAGCATCAAAATTTCTTATTTTTAGAACTCTCAGTACCATATAATGTATTGCACGGAAGGAACCGCAACATAATCTATTTCCTGAAAGCAGAAGCAGTTGTTTTCAATGCTCAGTTTTCTCAAACACCTCGCCCTAGTTTTCCGTGTTGCCGATTTTGAGGCTTTATTTGCAAATGTGGGTATAAAAAACTACTTTACACAGCTACCCTCCGTATCATTTAGATAGGCTTGTAGTCCTCTTATTGACTTATACCAAATACCAGTTTCTTAGTTAAAATTAATTGGTTTTAAAACTGTTATTCATCAAAATATAAAGTGTCGCTCGGGGTGTCAGATTTTGCGTCGCAAGGGGTAGAGGCTTGTCATAAAAAAATACATATTTGCATGTAAATTAGTCTTCATATGATACATTTTATTTCAAACACATCTACTTTACCATGACAAAACAAGGATTTTTCATTTTGCCTGTTTTTGGTCTTATAAAATATATGCTTTTGATTTCATTCACATCTACTTTACCATGACAAAATAAGGGTTTTTCATTTTGCCTGTTTTTGGTCTTATAAAACATGTGCTTTTGATTTCATTCATAGTAAAAAATTGCCCAAAATATTTAGTTTTCAAGCTGGTAAACGATTTCTTTTCCTTTTCAGTCACTATCATGGTAAAAAAAAGTCAAGGCTATGGCTCAATAAACCAAAACATCACAAAATAGTCTTCAATATAAGATATCTTCGAAGCCTCCACCAGCCAAAATGCATCATGATAGTTCATCACCAGGTTCATCTAAAAAGCACTCGTGTACGCCGCAAAAATCCATCACTCTTAAAAGAATTAGAACACTCTCTTCAATGAAACACTCACCGGCATCTTTTTCAGCGAATGACAACACAACTTCATGTAATCCTGAAGACGATGATACTACAATTGTCAATGAGAAAACAACGAATATACAACGGAACAGGTTTACAAGAAAAAATGATTTAAGACAGTTATTTCGTTCAGCCCAGCTAGAACTATCCGTTTTACGTCCATTTGTCAATATTTTTGTATTTCAAAGGTGTAATATAAAACAAACAACATTTCACTTCTATTCATATCCAATTATTTTTCTACTTTGAGGCTTTATTTGCTATGTTTATCAATAAAAATGCACATTACTTAAAAGACTAAATATGAACCAAATGACATACCTTAAGTTTGTAATTTGTCATCAAAACAGTGTAGGTGTGTTTGAATTAAAAAGTATCAGATAGAGATCGATTTATAAGAAAATGTATTCTTTTTTATGACAAGCCTCTTCCCCTTGCGACGCAAAATCTGACACCCCGAGCGACACTTTATATTTTGATGAATAACAGTTTTAAAACCAATTAATTTTAACTAAGAAACTGGTATATGGTATAAGTCAATGAGAGGAATACAATTCTATATAAATGATACGGAGGGTAGCAGTGTAAAGTAGTTCTTTATACCGAAATTTGCATATAAAGCCTCAAAATCTGCAACACGGAAAACTAGGGCGAGGTGTTTGAGAAAACTGAGCACTGAAAACGACTGCTTCTGCTTTCAGGAAATAGATTATGTTGCGGTTCCTTCCGTGCAATACATTATATGGTACTGAGAGTTCTAAAAATAAGAAATGTTGATGCTTGAACTTACCTTGTTACTTTTTCGTCGCTTCAAAATTGACACCCCATGTCAAACATAGCCGACACCCCGCATGTGGCGTTCTACACGGTGATGTTCATCTTCCACCTTGCCATCCCTTGGTGGCTTTTGCAGTTAACTGTCAAACGTACATTTTTAAACATTGCATGAGTGTAGTTTATGATGTTCAAACTACTTTTTCCTTTCTTTATACTACTAGACTGTCTAGTACACATCTATCGATTGTTGTTCCTTTTTTTTTTTTTTATTGTTTTTTAAATATAATGTCTCCTTTTGAACACACAAAAATGGGCGAGAGGTCGAAGTTGTTCAACTACTGTATCACTAGTATATCAATACTGAGGATATGATCATTTCGAACACCCTCGTGGCAGGAATTTATGACAGGTGTGCTCATGTGCAAGGATTGTCAGTTTTGTTTATCGAATGTCGTTTGTTGTCTCCGTGCATTCCGGCTTCTTCCACAAATATATTATACAAATATAGCCTTTGTATGAGGTCGATACATAGAGAATAATACATGGCAAAATCCGTATCATATGTCGTATCATCCCGAGACATCAATATCAGCCCAAGGGCCTTTAGGCCCGAGGGATGATATTGGTCGAGGGTGATACGGCATGTAATACGGATTTTGCCATGTATTATACACTTTATCATATATTTCAACAGAAGAGTATTATATTATATGAACTGTTTTCTGATCCATAGCACTGGGCTACCTTCAGTTCTACTTTTGTCTTGTTTCAAAGGCCTTAAAATAACTTCTCAATTAGGCAGCAACCATTTGATTTTCTGGGGGGGGGGGGGGGGGGGGGGGCTATGGTTTTTTTTTTCTGGACAAATTTTTTTTTTTCGCCTCCGGCAAAAAACAATCTATTTTTTTCGCGACAAGTCGAAAACAATTTTTTTCTTTCAATTTTAGCATTACATATAGTGGCAGCTGAGGGTGAAACAAACAATTTTTTTTTCTCAGAATCAAAAACAAATTATTTTTTTCTCCAAAAACTGGAAACAAACTTTTTTTTCCAAAAAAAACCATAGCCCCCACCAGAAAATCAAATGGTTGCTGCCTTACTTATCCGAAGCACCTGGGTTACCTTGCGTGCTGTTGTTTTAAAAATATTTTGTTTATTATTGTATTAATTTGTGTGTTTTGTATTTATCATAGTTGCCAAAAAATATGAAAACTTGACGTTCGTGACGTCACATACAATATGAAAACTCGACGTTCGTGACGTCACATACCAAACAATTAATGACGTCATTCAAAAAATTTACCTATTTTGAGGAAAATTTTTCTTAAGCAAAAAAAAACCAAAACTGACTTTATGTAAAAAAAAAAAGTAGGGGTGTGATAAAGGGTATGCGATAAAGGGTGCGCATCAAAGTTTTGCCATGTATTATTCTCTATATATTGACATGAAAGAAGTATATTGACTAAGGACGAAGTCGATATACTTCTTTGGGTCGATATATCCTGTATTGACCTCATACAAAGGCTATAGTTGTTATATTATTAATTTCCGACCATGTTTGTATCAAAATCGTCACTGATTTAGGTTTGTTGGAACTTTATAGATATTACATTGTCTCCTTGACAATAACAACATATTAGTTGTTATTTCATTTACTTTTTTTTTGGACATCTTATGTATTTGAAGATTCATTTGTTTCAAAACGTTCAACAATATCCTGAAATTCATTACATGACGCCACAAAGTATATCGGTTTTTAGATATTCTAAAAATAACCGTGCAATAGGCTTTTTGCCGGTCAATATGCTTTTTGCTATCCGCCGTTTTCTCTCTACCTTCGAAAATATAGTTTAACATGTGACTATCCCTAAACGAATCAAATTTGTTAAAATATACAAATTAATAATATTAACTTTTATAAATGGCAACGATAATGAATGAAAAGAAAAACCAAAATACTTTCTTGTTTTTAATGCACAATGATAATGTGAAAGTTTTAATAAAATCGATGGTTTAAAATAGATAATCTTATCATAGGTTTCAAATAACGGGGAGATATTGATATCAGTTCCTTATCCCTTTTGAAAGTATGGAAAAGTCCAAGTTTTACGAAAAATAAAATAGGAAGTATGTAATTGCAAGTAAGCTTTTCTGACTGAAACTTTCATGACGGAGGAATAGCAATATACAATACTATACAAATTCACTCAACGAGGATATACTAGGTACACTATACAATTATCATCTAGTTTTTTTTTTTTTATTGTCTTGAACATCCAATATTGCTTCATAGTCACATCACCTTCATTGCATGTACTCTGTTATCGTAATGTCCATATCGACCGCATACTGCTTCGCAATTTGGACAAGAATGAATAACGTTCTTACAACATTTGCATACTAATGGCATCCAAAACAGACAGATACATCTACAACAGAAACAACATTGGAGTATGAAAATGTATACAGAATATGGATAAATCTGTTGTAGAGTTGTCACTGACTCAGACGTACTTATAAATATAATTATTTTCTGTGACTGTATCTTGCATTAATTTGTAGGATCCTCTACTATAGATAATTGAGCTGATCTGTAACAATAACATCTCCATGCCTTATATATCATGTACTGTAGTACGCCGCTAGATTAAAACTGACGAGGAAAGGTAACACACGGCCACCGAAAGCTTTATTTTTATGAAGCCCAGGTGGTCTTGTGGTCTAGCGGGACGGCTGCATTGCAGGCGATTTGGTGTCACGATATCTCAGTAGCATGGGTTCGAATCCCGGCGAGGGAAGAACAAAAAATTTTCGAAAGCAAATTTACAGACCTAACATTGTTGGGTTGATGTTTAGACGAGTTCCTCTCATGCTTCAGTGATTCCCCATATAATCAACATTTTTTTTTCAACGAAATGGGGGGGGGGCAGGGTCCCAGCCACCCCCCCCCCCTTTGGGATCCGCTTATGGTTTATATCAACGGCGGTCACTGCGGATATATTTCTGTATACTTACATACATTTATTTACTATGAATAACTGTTTTTGTTACAAAAACAGAAGGTATAAAAATCGGGGTATTTGGAAAATAGGGGGAGGGCAAAAAAATGTGCCCAGTCCCTAAGTACCTTTGACTTTTGATACCTCTCCTGAAATTCTTCAGTCAGTATATTTTTTTTTTACAGTTTACATACGCTCTATTTCCCCTCGATTTCGCGGGTGTGTTCTAGTATACATTATGTACACAGCCATGTATCACCGTCATTGCTGGTGATCCGATGGATAAATCTGTTGTAGAGTTGTCATTGACTCAGACGTACTTATATATATATATATATATTGGAACTCAGTGATAAAACGAAACAACTAAGAAATTAATCTTCTTTTCACCTATCCTGAATTCTTCAAGATATATTATGGTGGGTTTTATCTTTTCTTCATGATGAGGACTTCACTAGAATTTTTAATTTGTCGAAATAAACCTGAAACCTTTAAGAAGCCGTGCATGTTTCGAAATATTTTCCAAAAGACTTATTTACAAGATATAAAAATCAACACTTATAAAGATCGTGCGTCCGATGCGCTTTTTATTGATTTATCTTTATTAGTAAGTAAGTAAGTAAGTAAGTAAGTAATATTTATTGGTTTGAAATCCAAAATTACAGGATTGATACCAAGACAATACAAAACATACAAACATATATATCATACCAAATTCATAAACATTGTATATTTATATAAGGCGGTATGAACGCCCAGTACCGAAGTGACTACTAAGCTGATGATAACCTTGGGAATTGATAGTCCACTAGCAGCAGTATCCACCCAGTGTTACGAGGTTTACGTTCCATAATCATAATCGAATACGTATGAAACATATATAACTTAACAAACCATTCATTATGTGCACCCGTAAACATTGTTCTTGCAATATACCACATCAAAAATGGTGTAGTATTACATGTTGTTATATAAATTGCATTTTTTCTTTTGATGTTTTAATGCAATAATTTGCTTTAAAAGTTTGATAGGGGAAATCCATGGTATATTATCTGCAATTTGGAGTTGTACCATACTCTGATCATTAGATATGCGTTCTCAACTAGAATCCATAGGGGAAAAGGCGGAGCTTAGCTAAAAACATATTAATTTTCATGTTATTCCACGGCTGAAGCTCCACCCCATTTTTTAAAAGATGTTCGCCTCAGAAATATTTAGGAAACTGAATAACGTAAAAGGTCCAACATTTATTTGTTTTTCAATTTATGAGAAAAAGCAATTAATCGTTTGTACCACATCTCAAAAAATCTTTTTAAACTTAAATAGACATTTTAAGATCCCTTTAGTTTGGAAAAATGCTAAAAGTTTCTTCTTTCAGTTCTGAATAAAACGAAGAAAAAAATTCAGTGGATGTAAGCAACTATATATCGACAATAATACGGCCTTCGATACTGAGAAAACTCCCATACTCCATCTTCTCATTTTTATATTGTTGATTTAGCAAAGACCGAAAGAGTACGTACGAGCCCAAAATAAATTGCTCTTATTACAGTTCATCAAAATGAGTCGGCACCTTCTGTCGTTATATTGAACCATATGAGCTAGCATAGAAAAATATCCGTTGCTTTTGGAGCTTGGTTGAAGAAGTTGCTACTTTGAGAACAACGAATTGAACAAAAATATATTGTGCAGTTATCAATTTGATATCGATTTCTTAAAAATTGTGTTCAATTGAATTTTCATTTTCTATTGCTCAAAAGTTTTCACTTTCAATATCATAAGGCCATTCATATAATGAAAATGGAAGAAAATATTACAGAATAGTCTTTGAAAATCATGGCTCTTATGTAACGATAGCAATTCAATATGCACAGTACCTATAAAATACGTCTATTATATAGAAAAGCATACTCTGAAACACTTACCCCACTAACAATAAAACAATGGCCTTTATGTACGAGTCACAGTCAGTAACATGTTTAGTCACCGTTGTTATATTTTCTCCGCAAGCGGGACATTTCATACGGACAGGGTATTTACTGTTTGCTGGATTATTTGGGTCCCTCATATTAACCACGTGCACCACACCTATTGTTACTGGATGATGCTGGAAGGTGGCTTGTCCATGAGAATATGGCGGTTGGTTGTGGATTTGCGGTGGTGGCGGCTGTCCATAAGGAGAATATAGCGGTTGATTGTGGATTTGCGGCTGTGGCGGCTGTCCATAAGGAGAATATGGCGGTTGATAATGATTATGTATTTGCGTTGGTGGCGGTTGTCTATAAGGATATAGTTGTGGCGGATCATTGTATATTGCTGGTGGTGGCACCTGTGAGTAGGAAATTGGAGATTTGTCCCGTATTTGCTCTGTTGTGTACATTGCACTTCACTGAATCAGATTTATGGATTACAACCTGTACATAAAAGCGGATCTTTCTCTCTCTTTCTGATCTAAAATATATATCCAAAAAGTATTTACATTCATGAAGTGGAATTAGGCAATTATAGCCAATCGTACAGCCTTCATAAAATTAGATAAACCCATACCGAATAGTCGGCGCTAAAAGGCCTCGCCATGAAAAATATGAAACAATTCAATTGAAAAAAGTAAAGGCCTAATGTATAACAAAACAATTATCGAAAATCAAATATGACAGAAATGAACCAACGACAACCACTGAACTACAGGTTCCTGACTTGGGACATAAAGAATGTGGGATAGTGGTAAAACAGCACAACATAAGAACCAGCTATACCAAGATCGAGGTTGTCAAACTGACAGCAAACCGGATTTTCCAGTATGAAACTGATATATGCAAAACTGGAGCCATAAAAACAGGATCACGTGCAAAAAGAAAAGTCTAGAATGTGTTTAGACTTTAGAAATCGTAAGTCCAGAATCAATCCAATTTAAGTATCCCTTTTCGCTACTTCAAGGTAAAAGCTAAAATCGTGAAATCCTTCGTTTAGTCATAGGAAATTAAATTTCTACAAGATTTCGTTTAATTAATAACATGGACAAGGCTATAAGGATCGTTCTTCGCTACTTTCTAAAATGGATACAACCCAATAATGATAACAGCTTAAATCGTAACTTGACCTTCATTTAGTCACAGGAGACGACACATTTAAATTTCAAAAGGGTTCATCAAAGCGTTTTCAAGTAATTTCATTACAGAGACAACGCTCTAAGTATAATTTTTCACTGCCCAAAAGGTCTACAACTCATCAACGATAAAAGATAAAAATTTTAAAATCATGAAAATTGAACTTGACCAGGCTTCAATCATTTAGTCAGCGTTAGGAAACAAAATATCTAAATTTGACACTGTTTGACAGCCGCATGCCCGACGTATATCGCCAAACCAATAACAAATAACATTTTTTTCTTTCGAAAATCCGGTTAAAAATCAATTGAAAAAGGCTCAACTCATCAACGGAGATGTTCACGTTCAATCATAATTTTATAGATTCGGAACAATTAATATTTGAACACATTGAATAGTAAAATCACAAAAATACTGAACTCCAGGAAAATTCAAAACGGAAAGTTCCAAATCAAATGGCAAAAGCAAAAGCTCAGACGAATGGATAACAACAGTCTCATGATATTCATGACTAGGTACAGGCATTTTCTTCAGTAGAAAACGGTGGGTTAAACCTGGTTTTATAGCTAGCCAAACCTCTCAATTGTACGAGACAGTCGCACAGGGACATTGCAGGCTGTATGTTGACCTTTAGATGTGGGTAGGGTGTTGAAACTTGTTGATTTACCTTTACAATTACCTTTACAGTTCCTTTTTTCTGAACGTCTTTCCAGTTTTGGTCACGTCATTAATGTAAAATGACGTCATATACATTTTCATGACGTTATTACGTGAACCTTTGTGATGTCCAGTAATGGTGGACACATAGCGATAATGTGCATTGTTTTTATCCAACCTCCGAAAAAGTGGTGGCATCTGGCTACGCTTCTTTGTTGAGGAAGAGAATACACCTTATCGCTAATCCCGGCTGACCCGTCCGCTTGAACTTTTGACGCATACAACAATCACTTTTCCATTGTGGGGTCAGATATTTTGTTTTATGACGTCAACATTTTACGGGAACCTGTGTGATATCCAGTAATGGCGGACAAATAGCGATAAGGTGTATTACGACCCGAACGATATTATGCTGTATGGAGTTTGGGTTTTACCCAGGTTTGTTCCCTCCTAATAAAATGTTCCGTATGCTTTCTACTCTAGATTTAGGGAGTTTTACCTAATACATTTTTTTTTGAAAAGTTAAGATATAAGGCAGCAACCATTTGATTTTCGGGGGGGGGGGGGGGGGGGGGGCTATGGATTTTTTTCCTGGACAAACTTTTTTTGGCGACAAGTCGAAAACAATTTTTTTCTTTCAATTTTAGCATTACATATAGTAGCAACTGAGGATGAAACAAACATTTTTTTTCTCAGGATCAAAAACAAATTATTTTTTTCTCCAAAAACTGGAAACAAAATCAAATGGTTGCTGCCTAAAGAGAATAACCAGAAAACGTATCCTTTTCCTAAAAAAGATTAAACGGAAGGTACCAATATCTTGTTCCTTAATATTCCGTATCAACTTCACAATAATAAACGATGGTTTTGAAGTATAGATTATGTGCACTGACGTTGTTTATCATCTTCATAACGTGTATATATTATTCTTTTATTTGTCTATTTGATTATTCTTTTTTGACTGTTTATAGGTATAGGAAGATGTGGTGCGAGTGCTAATGAGACAACTCTCCATCCAAATAACACGTCAAGTAATAAAAGTAAACCATTATAGGTCAATGTACGGCCTTCAACACGGAACCTTGTCTCACACCGAACAAAAAGCTATAAAGGGCCCCAAAATTACTAGTGTAAAACCATTCAAACTGGAAAACCAACGGTCTAATCTTTATAAAATTAGTCTTTTTTGTGATATCCATTTGACGTGGCTCGGTACTTAAATATCCCGTCATAGTGTTAATTAAAGAAGGAATGACTGTAATATTTTTTCTGTCTATGAAGAAATAACATAAAAAAAATGTGGTGAACATTGAATAATAGCGTGCTATTTTTAATTGTGCACCACATGCTTTATTATTATTTCGAATAGACAGAAAAATATAACAGCCATTCTTTATAGTTTAAAGCCGGAGTGGAGTAAATCATGTAAAAAATTTGAAGTCACGGTCACTTGACAAAATTACGTCTATGAGCTGATAGACAAAAAATTTACAGTTTTCATGTGCGTATTTATCTTAAATATTATTATAGAAAAAAATATTAAAGTGTAAATGGCAGAATTATTTAGCAAAGTAAATTCTACAAATAAGTCAAATGCCTTTAACTGAAAATACAGGTGAACGATATCAGAATCTCATGAGCCTCTTGTTACGGTACCTATCATGTCTTTTGTTTTGTTCACACATTGTTGTCAATATAATGGAATTTTATGTGACTAGCACATAAGTGAGATGTTTAGCTAGCATTTCCAAATATTTCTGATACAGAAAAACGTGTAGTCCTGTTAATGATAAAATGTATTCGTTTAAAGTATGTTTACTTGTTTTTGTCTAAACATTGTATGTCTTTTTGAAAGAGCTAAACTATTTCAATTGATATTTCAGAGTGTGTATTTTACGGTTAATTACGAGGAAAATCAGGTTGGTGTTGATGAGGCTACAGAAAAATTGACAAAAATGTTAGATAATATTTCAAGCCTTTCCAGTAAAGCAACTCCAAAAACTAAGAGGAGGAAAAAGAAAATGAAATTTAAACAAGTTTGGTCAGACAATGTTATATATGAAACCAAGCGTCAAATAAATAAAATAGGAAACAAAATAAGGAATATTCCAAATAATAATAGTTTTATAAAGCAAAAGTTTTTTGAGTTAAAAAAAAACTTAAAGAAAATGGTTAAACTGAAAAAGTATGAATATAAACAAAAACTTTATAATTGTTTAAGTGATTATATCAATCAAAATCCAAAGGAATATTGGAAAATTTTAAAATCTCCTAAGAATAAAACAGAAACAGATGAAATACCAGAGAAATTAAAAGATGAAGAAGTTTTAATAAAACATTTTCAAGATCAAGGTAAACCTTCATCTATAAATAATGCTTTTATGATAGACATTGAATCACAATTAAAGCTATTAGAAAATAATATAGACTTCAAAGCTGAAACAGATGCTCCAATATCTTGTTCAGAAGTAAATAGAATGAAATTCAAAACAGTGTAGCTGTGGCCATTGATTGACACATTAAAATCATCCATTGACTGGGACAATTTACGTGAACGTTTGTCTGTAACGACCACTGTTCACGACGTACCTACGATAGACATTTAAACTGTGGGGTCACCAAAGGTTTCTTAACGCCTTTAATTATAAAATAATTCGAAAAATTAATCAGGAATAACCTTTGTGTTTTGATTTATATAATTGATATAAATCAAAATATCGTGTTATTTCTGATTAATTTTTCGAATTACTTTATTTAGGTGTTGAGAACCTTTGGTGACCCCATAGTTTAAGTGTCTTTAAAAAGTACATAGTGAGCATTGGTCGTTTCATACAAACGTTCACCTAAATTGTCCCAGTCAATGGATGATTTTAATGTGTCAATCAATGGCCACAGCTACACTGTTTTGAGTTTCATTCTAAGGTTATCAGAGGACTAAAACTCCAAAAGTCTGCTTGGACCAGGTAGAATTATAAATGAAATAATTAAAACCCAAAATCAAGTAATAATTAAGTCAATTGTTAAAATATTTAATTTAATTCTAAAAACATATATGATTATATAAATGATATCACTAAAGGTTTGGAAGATGACAACTGAAGTCCACTGGAGCTTATAAATAGTAAACTAGGCTCCCTCCTGCTTGCTGATGATCTGCTTTTACTATCAGAATCTAAGGAGGGTCTCCAAAATAGTCTAAATCAAGTTTCCATGTTTTGTGAAAACTGGCAGCTTTCTATAATTTAAAAACATAAAAACAAAAAGTATGGTCTTTTCAACAACAAAGCAAAAGCCTGAAACATCTATACTTGTATATAAAAACAAAAAATAGATTATGTTATGGAATGTCCTTACTTGGGTCTGCTGATTAAATCAAATGGTAATCTCAGTCATAGTACAGCTGAATTAACAAAAAAGGCAAAAAAGGTTTTGTTTTCTATTAAAACATATACTAATTCTCTTGGCAGCCTTCCTATCAGAGTATCAAATACTTAGTGAGACCTATATTAACTTATAATTCTGAGATAACATATTTGGACTCATATATAACATATTTCAAAGCTAAAAAAAGAGCTTTGGTTTCTGGAAAAATTGTGGACCCATTTAATTTTATTGACAAGACTCCAATAGAAAACTTGCATCTTGGTTATTGCAAGTTTACCCTTGGCACTAACAAGAGTGCCTCAAATTTTGGTACAAGGAACGAATTGGGAAGACTGCCTATTGAATGTCATATAAAAACCCAAACTATTATGTATTTAGCAAGGCTTTTCACCTCAAATTTGAATCCCTTATTGCATGAATCTTTTCAATTAACTAAAACTTTGGATTCTAGTTGCTCCTATTCATGGTTCACTTTTGCAAAAGATAGTCTTTCAGTGAATCTAACATTGATATAAATAGACTAAAAACCTGTAATAATTTAAAACAATTAAAAAATATTAAAAGATATATTAAACCCCAAATAAACTCATATTACAACAACCTGTTGATGGATAAGTTGAAATCTATTGATAATAAAAGTAAATTAAATTTTTAAAAAGGACTTGAGCCAAATCTATTGATCAAACCTTACCTCTCTAAACCAAAGTTTGAATTTAGAAAATTAATTACAAAACTTAGAATCAGTGACCATTCATTATTAATTGAAAAAGAAAGGCATTTTAAAATTCCTCGCGAAGAGAGACTTTGCAAAAAATGCAAAGTACTAGATGATGAGAAACATTTCTTAATAAACTGTTCTCATAATTCAAATATTAGATTAACATATTTTAATTGCATTAACAGAGAAAGTAATTCATTTGCTAATCTCACTGACAATGACAAAGTTATATATTAACTTAACCCATTAACACCAACACAAGTGAATAAACTAGGATCCTTTATAAAAAAAGTCAATGGAACTGAGGACAGGGGACCCTTTAATATTTACCTGAATTTGTGTATATATATTGAGTTACTTAGTTATTGTCTTTATTTGTTTTTGTTGTTGTTATATGTCACAAACTGTAAAGTTTATATGGCAATAAAACTTTGAATTGAATTGAAATTGAATTGTTGTAATGCTGCACTTCTGTGTCATGTTAGGCTGAAGGATTGTGCCTGTTAAAACGTTTACCCCGGGCCGCTCCTTTTATCATTGAGATGTTCAGTGGTTGTCGTTTGTTGATGTGGTTCATAAATAAAGGCAACAGTAGTATACCGCTGTTCACAACTCGTAAATCTATGGACAAAAAACAAAATCGGGGTAACAAACTAAAACTGAGGGAAATGTATCAAATATAAGAGGAGAACAACTTTAAAATGTAACACAGAAACGGACTAAGCATTAAACAAAATCCGATGAGAATAACAAATATAACATTTAAACCAAATACATTAATTTGGGATAGAAAAGTACCGTGACACGTCTTATAGTAATGTTAATTCACACTCAAATATAAGAGAAAACAAACGACACAACGGAAACACAACGTTAAAATGTAACACACACAGAAACGAACTATAATATAACAATGGCCATTTTCCGGACTTGGTACAGGACATTTTTAATCTCACTGCTTGCTGATGATCTGCTTTTACTATCAGAATCTAAGGAGGGTCTCCAAAATAGTCTAAATCAAGTTTCCATGTTTTGTGAAAACTGGCAGTTTTCTATAATTTAAAAACATAAAAACAAAAAGTATGGTCTTTTCAACAACAAAGCAAAAGCCTGAAACATCTATACTTGTATATAAAAACAAAAAATAGATTATGTTATGGAATGTCCTTACTTGGGTCTGCTGATTAAATCAAATGGTAATCTCAGTCATAGTACAGCTGAATTAACAAAAAAGGCAAAAAAGGTTTTGTTTTCTATTAAAACATATACTAATTCTCTTGGCAGCCTTCCTATCAGAGTATCAAATACTTAGTGAGACCTATATTAACTTATAATTCTGAGATAACATATTTGGACTCATATATAACATATTTCAAAGCTAAAAAAAGAGCTTTGGTTTCTGGAAAAATTGTGGACCCATTTAATTTTATTGACAAGACTCCAATAGAAAACTTGCATCTTGGTTATTGCAAGTTTACCCTTGGCACTAACAAGAGTGCCTCAAATTTTGGTACAAGGAACGAATTGGGAAGACTGCCTATTGAATGTCATATAAAAACCCAAACTATTATGTATTTAGCAAGGCTTTTCACCTCAAATTTGAATCCCTTATTGCATGAATCTTTTCAATTAACTAAAACTTTGGATTCTAGTTGCTCCTATTCATGGTTCACTTTTGCAAAAGATAGTCTTTCAGTGAATCTAACATTGATATAAATAGACTAAAAACCTGTAATAATTTAAAACAATTAAAAAATATTAAAAGATATATTAAACCCCAAATAAACTCATATTACAACAACCTGTTGATGGATAAGTTGAAATCTATTGATAATAAAAGTAAATTAAATTTTTAAAAAGGACTTGAGCCAAATCTATTGATCAAACCTTACCTCTCTAAACCAAAGTTTGAATTTAGAAAATTAATTACAAAACTTAGAATCAGTGACCATTCATTATTAATTGAAAAAGAAAGGCATTTTAAAATTCCTCGCGAAGAGAGACTTTGCAAAAAATGCAAAGTACTAGATGATGAGAAACATTTCTTAATAAACTGTTCTCATAATTCAAATATTAGATTAACATATTTTAATTGCATTAACAGAGAAAGTAATTCATTTGCTAATCTCACTGACAATGACAAAGTTATATATTAACTTAACCCATTAACACCAACACAAGTGAATAAACTAGGATCCTTTATAAAAAAAGTCAATGGAACTGAGGACAGGGGACCCTTTAATATTTACCTGAATTTGTGTATATATATTGAGTTACTTAGTTATTGTCTTTATTTGTTTTTGTTGTTGTTATATGTCACAAACTGTAAAGTTTATATGGCAATAAAACTTTGAATTGAATTGAAATTGAATTGTTGTAATGCTGCACTTCTGTGTCATGTTAGGCTGAAGGATTGTGCCTGTTAAAACGTTTACCCCGGGCCGCTCCTTTTATCATTGAGATGTTCAGTGGTTGTCGTTTGTTGATGTGGTTCATAAATAAAGGCAACAGTAGTATACCGCTGTTCACAACTCGTAAATCTATGGACAAAAAACAAAATCGGGGTAACAAACTAAAACTGAGGGAAATGTATCAAATATAAGAGGAGAACAACTTTAAAATGTAACACAGAAACGGACTAAGCATTAAACAAAATCCGATGAGAATAACAAATATAACATTTAAACCAAATACATTAATTTGGGATAGAAAAGTACCGTGACACGTCTTATAGTAATGTTAATTCACACTCAAATATAAGAGAAAACAAACGACACAACGGAAACACAACGTTAAAATGTAACACACATAGAAACGAACTATAATATAACAATGGCCATTTTCCGGACTTGGTACAGGACATTTTTAAAGAAAAAAAAATGGTGGGTTGAACCATAAGTGTTTCTCGTTTTTTATATAGGTAATACCGTTGTTTTTCCTGTTTGAATTGTTTTACACTAGTCATTTCGGGCCCCTTGTAGTTGTTGGCTGGTTGGTGTTAGCCAAAGCTCCGTGTTAAAGGCCGCACTTTGACCAATAATTGTTTACTTTTTACATGTGCTGTATATTGGATAAAGAGTTCTTATTTCTGTATATGCTGTTCCCGGTGTGTCAATAATACGGATTGAATGTTTGATTGACATTAGAGTGCATTTCTTTCTTACCAAAGTTTTGTAAACTTTGTTTGCCGTTTGTTATAGTTTTTTTAAACTAGAGTTGTCTTTTATATAAAGCGTTTCATTTGATTTTTTTTTCATGCATAGTTAAAAATTTATTTGATATATAGTTTAACTTATGTTTTCCGTCGTATTTTATTTTGATAATATTATTGTTATACATCTTAGCATCATGAATACAACCGTTTTTAGTAAATGCAATATATATTAACAAAATCTTCTTGTGTTTTAGGTTGATATTTTTCAACTGAACATACTTTTTTCCTGGTTTTGGAATTATAGACATATAAGTAAAGGATGGTGTGGGGTAAACATTAACAGAATTCCAACAATAGAAAATATTGTCCTGCTTGCCTGTTCACTAAAGCATGCTTATTAATCCCTATATTTTATAATAATTAAAAAAAATTAAAGGCTGAAATTGAATTCATTAAACCATAAGTTTTCCATGTAACTTCAAGCAATGTTCTCCTGTTTGTCCAAAGATCTTCCTTTGTAAAAATCTCCTAATAAATGAAGAAGGTCTGGATAAGTATATTCCATCGGTGCAACTGTACTCTTTTCGTGGACAGGATATCCTTCTGAAACAATGAAGATAAATGGAAATTATCAAGAAGGTTTTTTTTAATGACTGTTCACTTTGCCAGTTTGAGGACAAGCTGCTGACAACAATGATTTAAAAAAAAGAATACAAGATGTTAAAATATATTTGAATAGCATTGCAAAACTGTTTTTCCTTTTCGCTTCGCTTATAAAATTAAAGCAGAGAAATCACGTCAAATATATTTGGTAAGGAGGGCTATTTTAGAATTTTTTACGAATATCTTTTATAAGATTAGAATTAAACGGTTCTCATAAAGTTTAAATTTTGTATAAAACCATCTAATAAATTCAATTGCAATTATAACTGTTATATATATAATTAAATGTAATATTAGTGCCATGATATCCGTACCGTGTCTATTGTCTGAACGAATAAAATATAAACACGTTACATGCTATACAACAAACGTGTTTAGTTGCCCGAATATTTGGGATATTAAATAAAGGTTATACTCTTTCTTCAAGACAAAGCTTAACAGAGAAAATTAGTGTCTGAGTTGACAAGTCAATTGACCAATGAAAACCTATTAACCGACTTTTTCAAACAAAATAGCACAAATAATCGTCTACAAAATCGATATGCACCATACATATACTTTCACCTCTACTAGAGAAATGTAAAATAACAAAAAATATACCAAATTCTAAGGAAAATTCAAAACGGAAAGACCCTCCATAGATGGCAAAATATAGATTCTTACACTGCAACAAGTGTATTACGATATTTCTCCACTCGAGACAGTTAAATTTTATTATTTAAAGCGCGAGGCTTGCCGAGCCCTTTAAATAATAAAATTTAACTGTCGAGAGTGGAGAAATATCGTAATACACGAGTTATAGTGTCGGAATCTGTTTCTCTAATGCTTTTTATCGTTCTTTTTCAAAGATTATCAGAAAATTGTGCTCTTTATATGCGACGTCATCAGGCAAGGTCGCCTTTTTGCATGACGTCACAATAGGAAAATTGAGAAGGAAACAAAACATTTTGACGTCATAATCAAATTTCGACTAATCATTTGCCGAGAACAGATTTTTCACTAGTGAGGAGAAATATTTTTCTCACACCGGTCAGGAAATGTGAAAATAGCACAAAAATTAGAGAAATCAAAATCTCATACACCAAACGAATGGAAAACAACTGTTGACCATATTCCCGATTTGGTACATGCGTTTCCTTCGTAGAAACTGATTGTAATAATCTCGTTTTTAAAGCTAGCATAACCTCCCACTTATATGACAGTCGCATACAATTCCATTACATTGACAACAATGTACCGTCAGGAACATTATAGTAAAGTGGATGAAGATATGTATACATTATTGTTTAGGATTCCAGTTGAAGCCCGCCTCTGGATGCGGAATTTTCTCGCTGCGCAGAGGAGCAATTGGTGGATTGTGCTGTTTTTTATCGGACTGTTGTCTCTTTGACATGTTTTTTTTTGCTCCATTCCAAACTCCCCATTTGTAATTTAGCGTTGTAAAATCTAATTTTACAATAAGGATAGTACAACACAACGATAAAACAAGACCGTTACATATAAATAAATCGGTGTTCAACGGGGATAAGGGTAAACATTATTCTAAAAAATAATTAATGTTCCTAGTCTGAGACTGAATTATCAATCAGTACATGACTTACAAGTATTTTTCTCGTAAGATTTTTTTTGTGAAATGAGTCGCAAGAGCATGAGTGTTAAAACTGAATATTGATATTTGTTTAGTTCTGTATTAAAGTTTGAAAATAATTCAATGTAGGTATCGATAAAGACAATATTAAAAGATCTTACTACAATGTTAAATGGATAACCTTTAACATGTTGTTTCAGAATAAGTTTATTCAAAATATATCAAGCTAGGAGTAAGATAGTACATAACCACCGATCTTTTAGACTAAAAGAAATCTAGCATATATTTAAGCAAAAATAGTTATGATCATGACTGTGCATGCTTACTACAGGTAAAATCTAGCAAAATAAAATTGAGGTCATGCGATTTATTCACCAAACCAATTATTTAAAATATGTCATGTATAGATATAAGAAGATGTGGTATGAGCGCCAATGAGACAACTCTCCATTAATATATGTATTTACTAAAATGCTGACATCAGCAACCAGAGTTCAATCGAAAAAACACAATTTTCATTTTCAACACCGTTGGTCAAATAATAATTTTGAAATACATTTCGCTTATATCACATTGAAAAATTTCAAATTATATATATGTTACTAGCACTAAATAAAGTAATAATGTGTGTTTGTGTGCGCCTAGTCAACACTAACCTGGACGGTCTCTTTCCATAAACCCTACATTATCTGCTGAAGTATTGCATGAAAAATATAAGTTTATAGTAAAGGAGGTAAAACAAAATGTAAGCCCTAAGCAGAATTTTGTATAAACAAAGTAAGTTTGAAATTGCATTGTCAATAATTAGTTTGTAATCTTCAGATACCTAAAAAAGACGTCCAACATAGTTCCATGCACTGGTAATTATAGTACTGCAACCAGAGTTCATTTTTTAAAACTTTAATGGTCCGGAAGAACACACACCTAAATTATATATAGATGTAAAGAGGAAAACGTGTACAAAAAGAAAAGTTGGGTCGTAAAAATCCAGAGTGGTCACAATTTTGTGAAATTGAGGTCAAAGGTCAGACCTAAAAATATCAATATTACAACCGCAAAGGACAAAAAGGAGAAATATTCTGATATTTATTCAATAGAATGCTACAAAAACGATTCAATCATAAGCATATGCTATAAACGATGTTAAAACGACAAATTTGACTACTTATATGAAGAGCTGCCATTACAAAATGGCGTTGATTGATTTTTTTCCATTTAAGACATAGCAAAAGAAGAAGTGGCCTTGAACTTTTCACATCCATAAACTTTCATATTGTGTATAGTATTTCACTTTAATATATAACAGAATTATTTTCTAAAGTATAAAACACCAGTTTATCAAATTATTTCAATATTTTTTCTATCGTTGAAAAAAACAAAATTCAGGCGCTGAAACATTGTTTTTAATTTTGCATCTTAAAGGTTATGTATTTTGTGAAAATTAGTATCTAGTTATAGATAAATACACATTGTGTATTTCAAGCAAAGTCTGGACAGAGCAATTATAACACATACTATACTATGGTCACCCGAGGCGAATGCGAGGTTTAAAAAAGAAATGAGTGAAAACCAAAGTCAGTTTGGTGTATGAACATTTTTTAGTGCGATAATCCTGGTAAAAAAGTTAACTCATTAATTTTTTTTAAAGGGAAGGATGAAAAATTATACAATACAATGCCAATTTTCTAATGTTGTAATTCAAAATCAGTCATGATCCTTATATACCTTTTAACAGCGACGCACAATAGCTCAATTATTCATTAAATAGGGACATGAATTAACCTCTTAGTCATCATATGCGGATTCAGTACGCGTATTAGCATTACAAGACACTTCCCTTTTTGATAAATACAAGTTCGGCGCAGGACAGAGTTTGTTCAAAGCAAACACAGTTTTTGAGTACAAATGCTATCTGGAGCGTAAATACCGTCATGATTCGGTATAACTCGTCAGATATAGTCTTACCTTTGGAAAAGGAAACACAAAAGAAATGTGAGTACACTGAAAGTTTCGATCATTGTTCGTGACCCATATTGCCATATGCATATGCATGATGTATCTGCCTGCCAATCCCAAATGTAATAGGGCGAATGTTGCTACAGAAACGATTGATTTTGTAATAGCCATACATTTACGAATTTTTGTTATCTTTAGGAACATTATACGGTTCAGAAGTGCCTTTGAGTTATTTTTCTTCAATTAACTAACAAATGAACTTTTGAGCCTAGGCTCCGTGTTGGAGACCGGACAGTTACCTGTAATGGTTTACTTTTATAAATTGTGACTTGGATGGTGTGTTGTATCATTGGCACTCATACCACATCTTCCTATATCTATTAACAAGCTTTACGGACATAATTTCCATAGTAATACCAAAACGAGGACATAGCTCATGAGAGCACTGGTGGCAGGGTGAAGTAATTGTTCTTCTTTTAATGTATCCTTGATATTTTCAGACACACCTTGGTGTAATTCTGAAAGTCTTAACATAGACTTCAATTTTCCTGCAGCAGATATGGCATCCCCTAAATTGAGTTCAAAGCTAAACTCTATATTTCATATCCCTTGGCCCCACTGTGTCTGAATTGTAAGGTGTCACAATATCTAGTTAGTTCTGGAGTTTGGCAGTTTGGTAAGCACCAGAGACAATTAATCTTGGGTAAAAGCGATCGGTATATATAGAGGATGTGCTACATGAGAAAGGCTTTTTCTTATGGAAGAACAAATCACATCACTAACAATCGTTATTAATTAATGAACTGACAGCAAGTTCAAATTCTAATTTTTCAGTAACTGTTTTACTTTTAAATTGCACAGGTGTTGACTTCAATAAGTACTTGCATGCATGCATGGTTATGCATGGATAAATGATTACTCACATTAATAAGCACAACTTATAAGACTGTCAACACGTTTAGAGGACTAAGTTTTGAGTAGTTTCTGTTTGTTTTTTTTTTTTGGTCTTTTTAGAGATGTTTCTTTTACACAAAAACCCTGTTTTCATATCCAAACTACAAGGAAAAAACTGAGTGCGAGATCGTATAGAAGTGTCAGGTTGTGAGGATACATGTCGATCAGTTAGATCACATATATGGATTTCTTTTGTTTCTAATTTAGAGTTCCCCAAGGGTGACTGGGGAAACGAAATATGGTCACTTGGTCTTTTTCCGACCGGCAGTAAAACGAAGTGGGGCGTCCGTTTGGCTGTGCGGGACGTATCAAATTCGCAGTCACGTCCGGTCATAATATATGTGTAATAAAGTAAAATAAATAATATTTTGAAAAATTTCGGGACATAGTGTTTAAAAATTACGAGAGAAAATTGGAAAAGAAATTTAAAATTACTGCTTGCAAATAGCCAAAACGAAATGTTTGATAAAGAAGAAACGAGGTCCTTCAAGTCCCTGGAAGCTGTTAAGAACTTTGAAGAAGTTTATGACTCAGTGGCGTAGCTTCAGCGGCATGTATGCTCAGATGCTCAAGCATTTTTTTTAATAAATATATGATTGCATGTGTTCACAGCAGATACAAACGGAGGTATCCGAATGTTACAAGGGTGAGGATTTGAAAATATCGTCCAATCATTTACGAAGCCGTATGCGTGGTCTTTCCTATAGGATCATTTAGTGTATGTAAACAAGATGGATAAATCGAAAAAAAAATGTTCTCTACTTTTTCTTGAAAAGTCTACGTGCGACAAGCATAGAGGGTGGTTATAACAAGTCCGTATGTTTAGTCTGAAATTGAGCAAGTTGACAATTCAACCATCATATCCTGATAACGTTTCCTGTGACGCGAAAGACAACGTGATAAAAACTGTATTTGTATAATGGAGTGTTATCATTTCTTTGCTAATAAATACCTTCTCCATCTAGTTACAAATATTTTAATTTTATTTTCAAGAAAAGAGTACCTATGTCCAAGCATTACACTTATCTCTTATTTATCGAAGATACAAAATATCTGGAGAGAAATTACAGCTTCAGAACAAATGCAATTGGATTTCAGTTATAATTTATATTTCCAATGGGTTCAAAATAGATGATCAGGACTTATTTTCGCAATTGTCAAAGACATTGCTGATGATACAAGTTTCACAAAAAGCTGGCAGGAATTGTATACATGACAGTGCTAACAAGACCAGACGGACGCAGGCCGCCCGGTATTTTCCATGTCCACTGCAACGATTTGTAACGATTTAAGACAATTAATAAAAAAAAACCCATTGTGAGGCTTATATTCCGAGAAAGGGGATCACTTCGGTTCCTATATTCCGAAGTTTCATGAACAGAGGTGCCGCTGTACTTGTTATATTTTTGTGATGTCAAGTGTGACTCTTTAACATTAAATATTTCTGAATTGAATGAAGGTACTTTCGAGAAAACAATAAAATTCTGTTGGAAAATGAATATATATTGGTTGGTATTTTGAAATTAAACAAAAATCTAACTAGTGTCGATTTCTAGGGGAATACTCATGCCTAAATGGGAAAATGTCCAAAAAATATAATTTTCTGCATACTATGGTCCCAAATTTTTTTCACCTCGCTCCGCTCGGCGACAATTTCGCACCCACATCGTTTCAACCCTGGCTACGCCACTGTATGTGCAGAAATATAATTTTTTATGTCGATTGAGAATAATTTCCAGAAACATGCTGACGTAATGGCATTCTGAATTGACAAAACAGTATATCATACGATGGTGACACTACATAATTTATTCTCTTTAGCTTTTTTTCGGGAGAATATAGATAAACAACCTAAACCATATAATTGTCATGTAAGACGGAGCTTTTTGAAAAGTTGTTGCTGGTCATAACACATAGTCGTAATGAATGATATCATGCGATGTATTCATTAAAAAATAAACATCATGGCTTCATAAATGTTATGTTTTCAATATTGTATAAATAATCTGACCGTTAAACCTTGGTACAGTATATATACGTTCCTTGTTCAAACCATAATAAAATAAGTTCCCATAAAATCAAACAGCTACAGATCCTCATATGGAATTAAAATCTTAGGGAGCTACCATTTGATTTTTATGGGGGGGGGGGGGGGGGGGGGGGGGGGGGGGGGGGGGGGGCTAGGATGAAATTTGAAAAAAATAGGCAGGACAGGAATTTTGAGTTAAAAAAAAGGCAGGATGAGACACTTGCACAAAAAAAAAGTCAGGATGACAATTTAGGTAAAAAAAGTCAGGATAAACTAAAAAAAAAAGCAGGACCGAATAGAAAAATAAAAAGGCAGGACAGAGATAACAACTAAAAAAAATGCAGGACAAAATTTTTCACCCTAGCCCGCCCCCCCCCCCCCCCCCCCCCCCCCCCCCATGAAAATCAAATGGTAGCTCCCTTAGCAAAAAAGCCGCCCCCACTTATAAGATATGTACAATGTCTTTACTCTGACTGTTGCATTTTGATCAAACGAGTGAAAGTCCAGCGCAATGTAGAACAAAATAGTTTCAACATTCATATATCATTATCAGGATCTTGACCTGCATGGATATGCATTTAACTTGCAACTGGACGATTCAACAAAACGGTTATTGATGACTGCACGAAAACCTCAAACAAAACATGAAATTAACTGTTCAGGAAAAACGAAGTCCATCTATAGTAGTAAAATACGGAAAAATGAAAATAAATATTTGCAAAATTTTCCCCTGGATACTGTATTTTGGACATAAAGAAGCTCCCAATTTCCCGAAATTCCATTATGTTTGACAACGATTTTGATGTAATACAAAACTTTAACCACAGACTGAACCTAAATGCTGAATTAGTCGGCGTGAATGCTGACGACGGAACCTAGCATCGCTAAGTATCGCTTTCGCGAAACTTGTAAAAAAGAAGGATGTATGTCAAAAGATCCAAGTAGGCAGCTATTTCACTCATAAATCTTAAAGATCTCCTTGCTTTCGACAAGACGACAATAATTGTTTTCTTTTTGTCTAAGGGGTCTTTTTTGTATAGTAATTGTAGTATAACAAAAAAAAATCGCATTCAGTATCATTTTTCTACCTACTAACGTGAATTTTCATATATATAGCCCAGGTGGTCGTGTGGTCTACCGGGACGGCTGCAGTGCAGGCGATTTGGTGTCACGATATCACAGTAGCATGGGTTCGAATCCCGGCGAGGGAAGAACCAAAAATTTGCGAAAGCAAATTTACAGATCTAACATTGTTGGGTTGATGTTTAGACGAGTTGTATATATATATTATATATATTTATATATATATAAGTCTGAAAATTACACCAAACAGTGTTAGAGTTAGATTTTATATTGACAAATTTTTTGTCCGTCCCTCAGCGGGATTCGAACTCACACCTTTGATACACTACAGCACCAATCGCTTAGCCTCATGTCCAGCGCTCTAGACCACTCGACCACATCCGCTATATTAAAATATAACTTCAATAGTCGTAGTGTTACCTTGTCACGGAAGGTGAATCTAGAGATAGACATGAGACACGTGTTTTTTAAGCGTGTGTAGATGTTATATTATTATTTTCATACACAATGTATTTATCATTTGTCAGCAATCTAACTCAACAATTTTTATATATCATATAGGATCATGATTCATTTCATTATACAGTCACTAGAAATAAGTATATTTTACAAACAAGTCTAAACAAGTGACATATATATATATATATGTGAAAATTTATTTTCTGAAGATACAACAGAAAAATATAAAGATTTTTTTTTCTGTTTAGATCTTAATAAATCTCATTGAAATTAACTAGATATTCTGTATACAATATTATGTATGCTTCACAATAAATCAAAATAAAATGCTGAACGACCCAGATCCCCCTCCTTTCAAAAATTGTCAATATCCGATGCATTTGAACTAAACACACAAAAAAAATGTAAATACACACATGCAATCATGAAGGGCTAGCATTTTGAATATATATTTTAATGGTACCTAACTGTGAGAACATGATTACGATTATTAGGGGAATATTAATTGTCTCTAAAATAGGGACGAAAGATACCAAAGGGACAGTCAAACTCATAAATCTAAAACAAACTGACAACGCCATGGCTAAAAATGAAAAAAGCAAACAGAAAAACAATAGTACACACGACACAACAGAGAAAACTAAAGAATAAACAACACGAACCCCACCAAAAAACTAGGGGTGATCTCAGGTGCTCCGGAAGGGTAAGCAGATCCTGCTCCACATGTGGCACCCGTCGTGTTGCTTATGTGATTACAAATCCGGTAAATAACTGTCGCCTGGTGAGATTAATAGTTTAAGGTGAAACTTTATGATACCATATGGCCTAGGTGTTGATTGACTTTTATTTTCATGACCTAAGATCAATTCCTCAGATATGGTAATGAAATAGCATCCGTACCTTCTTGAATATACAGACGATCTGCTAAGTGAACATCACAGCATGAATCTGTCCATTTTTGCGTGAAGGTAACACTCACAGTCAGGTGACATATCAAACCGTTCCTTTTGTAATTAAAGTCATATGAAACCTCAAATTAAAAAAAATATGCATATGTTTTTTTAAAACTAAATGGATAGTTTTCATTATACAACTTATGTATATATACTTTTTTCTGAGGAAAATTCTTTAATTTGTCCACATTTTTTAATTTGTCCACATTTAGAAGTAGTTTACTTATTGCCAGGAAGCAATTCGCTGACATATTTTCCGTATGCATAGTGACCTAAGCGTGACCCTCCTCGTAAAAATCCGGTGATAGCAATACGCATGAATCTGTCATTAAAATAAACAATTACCTGATTGTATATGTTAAAAACGTGCTAAATACCCATGCTTTTTGTTGATTATTTACTATAAGGTGACAATCGGTAAACCACGGCATTTAATGAGTAGCCATATTTGTTAAATCATAACAGACAGAGAGAAGAAAAAAAAGACGATTATACGATATAATTGCGTAAAAAATGATAAAATCGTGCACAGAGGACTAAGGCCGTGTTCACACCACATTCCATGTACAATAAACTTGTTTACAATTAGTTTAATGAACTGGACATTGGTTTCACATTAAATTTGTTCACATCTATACACCTTGTTTAATTACCTGTACATAAGATTTGTTCACATTTGTAAACTCTATGTCATTTAAATGTTCATTTCGTAGAATCGAATGAAACATTTTCGGACAACTTTTCTAGCAGTAAGGGAACGACCATTTTACTCTAAATAGGGGGAATG